>NC_040885.2:1104187-1398904 GCF_900634795.4 Betta splendens | reverse complement strand
ACCCGAGTGGAGCCTACCCAGCCGACCTAACTAAAAATCTTCCTAGACAGTTTACAGTTCCTAATATATGACTAGTGACCTGAATAAATTGTTTGGAAGTAAAATTAGTTACATTTAATCATACTTAAAACAAAGAATCCTCACATTTAGGGACTGGCGATCAGTTAAATCACCTACTGCTGGGAGCACTTGATACCGTGACATGACTCTATGAATAGTGGTAATAACATGATGCACTTTAAAAGCTGGACGGTCAGCTCTAGAATGGCTACCTGAGCAGGACTTGAACCTTGGACCTTCTTGATAGTATGACTTGCTGTATGAGTGGCTGGGAAATTACACCGTGCACTTAAAAAACCTGACCTGTGGTTGGCTTAATTAAGGATCACCTGAACAGGGACTTGAACCCTGGCCACCTCAGAATAAAAATTTGATACTCTACCATATCAGACCCAGCCTTTAACACAACAACTGCTTCTAACTTTTAAAGTTCCAGTACAGCCAATCACAAAAAAATAGTTTACCAAGAGTGGCGCCACAAAGCGAAACCCAGGCTTCAAGTACAGGTTACTCTACACATGTAACATTCCTACTACAGCTGACCACAAAAATTAGTTGCCAAGTTGTGGTGCATTGAGTCTCTGAGTTGTCCACACAAAAAAATTACCTCTTCAATTAAACAAATATGTGCATCCTTCACAGTGAGACAAATTTACAAGGGATGAAGGTCTACTACATGGTTGTGACCGACTTTGCATGGGCCAGCTTGATACCTTGGTGTCATTGTCTAAGTAATCACAAGAACACCGGGCATTTCAAGACATCTTGGTTGTTTTTAACCTTAGAAAATATGATTAGTTACCTGAAAATGAACTTGATCTCGGATCCTAGGATTTAAAAACCTTGTGCTTATTTAGAAAAACTTCCTTGCCTAGACCACTTGATATCATGATTTGACTCCTAGAGTAGTGAGAATCCATTATGCACCTCAAAACCTGACAAACTTCGCATGAACAGGGACTTGAACCTGGACCTCAGATTAAAGTCTGATGCTCTACCGTCTGAGCTACCCAGGCCTCAACTAAAACTCTTCCTAGACGTTTACAGTCCTAACATTATTGACTTAGTGACCTGAAATAAATTGTTGGAAGTAAAATTAGTTACATGTAATCATACTTAAACACAGAATCCTAACATTTAGGACTGGCGATCAGTTAAATCACCTACTGCCTGGGAGCACTTGATACCGTGACATGACTCTATGAATAGTGGTAATAACATGATGCCACTTTAAAAGCTGACGGTCCAGTCCCAGGAATCACTCAACTGAACATGGACTTGAACCCCTGGCCCCTTTTGATACTATGATATGACTGTATGATTATTGGAATTATACCGTGCACTTTATGACCTCATGATTCTTGAACCCTGGCCCCTCAGAATAAAAGTTTGATACTCTACCATCTAAGGTACCCAGCCTTAAAGATCTACTACATGGATTGTGACTGACTTTTGCATGGGCCAGCTTGATACTTCGGTGTCATTGTCTAAGTATTGACAAGAACCCTGGGCATTTCAAGACATCTTGGTTGTTTTTAACTTAGAAAATAGGATTAGTCACCTGAAAAATGACTTGCTCCCGGGATCCTCAGATTAAAAAACTTGCGCTGATTTAGAAAAACTACTGCCTGGGAGCACTTGATACCATGATTTGAGTGTAAGAGTATTGAGAATACCATCATGCACCTCAAAACCTGACAAAACTCACCTGAACAGGGACTTGAACCCAGGACCCTCAGATTAAAAGTCTGATGCTCTACCGACTGAGCTATTCAGGCCTCAACTAAAACTCTTCCTAGACGTTTACAGTCCTAACATTATTGACTTAGTGACCTGAAATAAATTGTTGGAAGTAAAATTAGTTACATGTAATCATACTTAAACACAGAATCCTAACATTTAGGGACTGGCGATCAGTTAAATCACCTACGGCCTGGGAGCACTTGATACCGTGACATGACTCTATGAATAGTGGTAATAACATGATGCACTTTAAAAGCTGACGGTCAGCTCTAGGAATCACTCAACTGAACAGGGACTTGAACCCTGGCCCCTCAGAATAAAAATTTGATACTCTACCATTTAAAGTACCCAGCCTTTAACAACAACTGCTTCTACACTTTTAAAGTTCCAAGTACAGCCAATCACAAAAACTAGTTTACCAAGAGTGGCGCACAAAGCGAACCCAGGCTTCAAGTACAGGTACTCCTACACATGTAACATTCTTACTACAGCTGACCACAAAAATTAGTTTGCCAAGTGTGGTGCATTGAGTCTCTGAGTTGTCCACACAAAAAAATTACCTCTTCAATTAAACAAATATGTGCATCCTTCACAGTGAGACAAATTTACAAGGGATGAAGGTCTACTACATGGATGTGACCGACTTTTGCATGGGCCAGCTTGATACCTTGGTGTCATTGTCTAAGTAATCACAAGAACACCAGGCAGTTCATGACATCTTTGTTGTTTTTACCACAAAAAAAAGGATTAGTTACCTGAAAAATGACTTGATCTCGGGATCCTAGGATTAAAAACCTTGTGCTTATTTAGAAAAGCTACTGCCGGGGACCACTTGATACCACAATTTGACTGTATGAGTTTTGAGAATGCCATCATGCACAGGAAAACCCGAGAAACTAGCCTGAACAGGGACTTGAACCCTGGACCCTTAGATTAAAAGTCTGATGCTCTACCGACTGAGCTACCAAGGCCTCAACTAAAACTCTTCCTAGACGTTTACATTCCTAATATTACTAACTTAGTTACCGGAAATCAATTGTTGGAAGTAAAATTAGTTGCATGAAAACATACTTAAACACATATTCCTCAGATTTAGGGACCGGCGATCAGTTAGATCAACTACTGCCTGGGAGCACTTGATACCGTGACATGTCTCTATGAATAGTGGTAATATTATATTTTTTATATATTTATTTATATATTTATTTTATATATATATATATATATATATATATATATTTTTTTTTTTTTTTCTCCGGCGCCGGTCGAGCTGGCTGCTGGTCACAACAGCTCCTGTCCTCTTACTTCTATTTATTACTTTCTTCACTTATTTAAGTTTACCTTTCTAGTGTGTTTTTAGTAACATTAGTGTACACAACCTGTACACAGCTTTTTTATAGTTTTCCTAAGTTTGGCGCAGTACAAACGCTGTTTTTAAAGCTACGATGTGCGTCGGGGTCAGAGCGCGCATTGTTTACACCGCGGAGCAGCTGATCGCGCTGCGCAGCGCCGTAGTTCTGCCCAGAGAGGGACACGAGATCACCGCTGAGGTGCTGGTGAAGTCCCGACGTGGGCGCCGCGCTGGAAAACTACGACGGGAGAAAACGAGACGCTTCAGGCCCACTGTCCCCTCCGTTATCATGGGGAACGTGAGATCTCTCGCCAACAAGATCGACGAGCTCGCGGCGCTCACACGGCACCAGCTGGAGTACAGAACGAGCAGCGTCCTGCTGTTCACGGAGACCTGGCTGACGTCACTCATCCCGGACTCGACTGTCGCACTGGACAATTTTCTTCTGCTACGTGCGGACAGAACGGAGAACAGCGGTAAGAGGAAGGGAGGGGGTCTGGCTGTGTTTGTGAACATCAGGTGGTGTATGCCACGACATTGCACTGTCAAAATGAAGCTGTGTAACAGAGACATTGAGCTGTTGGCGGTGGGCATGAGGCCATTCTACCTGCCAAGGGAGTTCACACACGTTATAATAATTGTTGTGTACGTCCCACCCTCCGCTAACGCTGACACAGCTTCTGAGACCCTGCTCTCAGTCACCAGCAGGCTGCAAACACAGCACCCACAGGCCCTCTTCCTGATCTCTGGGGACTTTAACCATGCACCTCCTTCAGCTGCTCTGCCTACATACACCCAGTATGTGACCTGCCCCACCAGAGACAATAAAACACTGGGACTTATTCTATGCCAACACCAAAGAGGCCTACGCTGCATCCTCCCTCCCACCGCTGGGGCAGAGCTGACCACAACATCCTGCATCTCCTGCCTGTGTATAAACCTGTTGTACACAGGCAAGCCGGTGGTGCCCCGCACAGTGAAGAGGTGGACAGCTGAGAGCGAGGAGGCTCTCAGGGACTGTTTTAACACCACTGTGTGGACGGAGCTCTGCGACCCACATGGGGAGGACATTAACGCAATAACAGACTGTTGTAACGGACTACATAAACTTCTGCTGTGAAAACACTGTTCCCACCAGGCGGGTTCGGTGTTTCACCAACAGCAAACCATGGGTCACCCTGATATTAAAGCTCTGCTAAAGGAGAAGAAGAGAGCATTTAAATCAGGGGACAGGGAGGAGCTGAGGAGGGTGCAGAAGGAGCTGAGGAGGAAAATCCGTGAGGGGGGAAGGTCCAGCTACAGGAGGAAGATGGAGGAGCAGCTGCAGCAGAACAATGTCAGTGAGGTGTGGAGGAGCCTGAAAACCATCTCAGGCTTCAAAGCTCCACACCCACAGGCTGAGGGGGACCTGAGCTGGGTCAACGAGCTGAACTCACACTTTAATAGGTTTGACCAAGCACCCACTCACACCTCCCAGCAGCTGCCTCCGAACCTCTTGTCACCTCATACCACTGGATTACCAGCCCCCACAGCCCTTCACACCTTTACACAAAGCCCTCTACCCTCAGCCCTGACGACTGGTGACTCATCCCAACCACACCCCCTCACTTCACACCACACTGAGTCACTTCCTCAACCCCTCACTTCACACCACACTAAGACACTCCCTCCACCCCTATCCTTCTCCAGCACCCAGGTGAGAAGTGAGCTCAGGAAGATCAAGGCCAGGAAAGCAGCTGGACCAGACGGCATCAGCTCCAGACTCCTTAAGTCCTGTGCAGGCGAACTGTGTGGAGTTATGGAGCATGTCTTCAACCTGAGCCTCAAGCTGAGGGTGGTACCACAGCTCTGGAAGACCTCCTGCGTGGTACCAGTGCCCAAGACACCGCACGCCAAAGACCCCAGCAGCTTCAGACCAGTGGCTCTGACATCACACCTGATGAAGACACTGGAGAGACTGGTCCTGGGTAACCTCCGCTCTGCAGTGGGAACCTACCTGGACCCGCTGCAGTTCGCCCTACCGACACGGCATAGGAGTAGACGACGCTGTCATCTTCCTCCTACATCGAGCCCCTTTCCCACCTAGAGAAGCCCGGCAGCACTGTGAGGATCATGTTCTTTGACTTCTCCAGTGCCTTCAACACCATCCAGCCGATGCTTCTGAAACACAAACTGGAGGAGGCTGGTGTGGACCTTCATCTGACGGAGTGGATTATGGACTATCTCACAAACAGGCCTCAGTTTGTGAGAGCCAGGGACTGTGTGTCTGACACTCTGACCTGCAGTGTGGGGGCCCCACAGGGGACTGTACTGGCCCCCTTCCTTTTCACCCTCTACACGTCAGACTTCAGACACAACCACGGACAGCTGTGTTCTGCAGAAGTTCTCTGATGACTCTGCGATCGTCGGACTGATCACCGATGATGACGATGCAGAGTACAGAGGACTCACTCAGAACTTTGTGGACTGGTGCCAGCGGAACCACCTCCTGATCAATGTAGGGAAACGAAGGAGATGGTGGTGGATTTCCGCAGACAGCAGCCTGCTCTCATCCCACCGATGCACATCCAGGGAAGGGACATTGAGAGAGTGGACTCTTACAAGTACCTGGGAGTGCATCTGAACAATAAACTGGACTGGACTCATAACACGGATGCACTGTACAGGAAGGGTCAGAGCAGACTCTACCTGCTGAGGAGACTGCGGTCTTTTGGAGTGAAGGGGCCACTCCTGAAGACCTTCTATGACTCTGTGGTGGCAATCAGCCATCCTGTACGGTGTGGTCTGCTGGGGCAGCAGCATCACAGCGAGGGGACAGGAAGAGACTGGACAGGATCATCAGAAAGTCCAGCTCTGTCTGGGCTGCACTCTGGACACGGTGCAGGAGGTGGGTGAGAGAAGGGTCCTGGCTAAACTGACATCCATCATGGACCAGGTCTCTCACCCACTGGAGGACTCACTGTCTGCTCTGGAGAGCAGCTTCAGTAGCAGACTGATCCACCCTCGCTGTGTGAAGGAGAGATATCGTAGATCCTTCCTACCTGCTGCTGTCAGACTGTACAATCAGAACTGTTGACCACATCCCACCACAGTCACTCACCCACTGCATCAGTGGTTTATATAGCAACCTGCTCTGCACAATATTTGTGTAAATCTGTGAACAATCATGTATATTGTTACCGGTACAAATCCTATACCCATTACTGTGCAATAACCCTGCAATGACCTCATACTCACTCTAACTGTACTGTACTGCTTTGTACTGTGCCAACACAAACTGATCTGTACCTGTATTCTTGCTCATCTGTACTACTGTTGTGAGAGGTAATTTCCCCACTGCGGGACTATTAAAGGTTTTCTTATTCTTATTCTTATAACATGATGCACTTTAAAAGCTGACGGTCAGCTCTAGGAATCACTCAACTGAACAGGGACTTGAACCCTGGCCCCTTTTGATACTATGATATGACTGTATGATTATTGGAAATTATACCGTGCACTTTATGACCTCATGATTCTTGAACCCTGGCCCCTCAGAATAAAAGTTTGATACTCTACCATCTAAGGTACCCAGCCTTAAAGGTCTACTACATGGATGTGACTGACTTTTGCATGGGCCAGTTTGATACTTCGGTGTCATTGTCTAAGTATTGACAAGAACCCTGGGCATTTCAAGACATCTTGGTTGTTTTTAACTTAGAAAATAGGATTAGTCACCTGAAAAATGACTTGCTCCCGGGATCCTCAGATTAAAAAACTCGCGCTGATTTAGAAAAACTACTGCCTGGGAGCACTTGATACCATGATTTGAGTGTAAGCGTATTGAGAATACCATTATGCACCTCAAAACCTGACAAACTCGCCTGAACAGGGACTTGAACCCTGGACCCTCAGATTAAAGTCTGATGCTCTACCGACTGAGCTACCCAGGCCTCAACTAAAACTCTTCCTAGACGTTTACAGTCCTAATATTATTGACTTAGTGACCTGAAATAAATTGTTGGAAGTAAAATTAGTTACATGTAATCATACTTAAACAAAGAATCCTCACATTTAGGGACTGGCGATCAGTTAAATCACCTACTGCCTGGGAGCACTTGATACCGTGACATGACTCTATGAATAGTGGTAATAACATGATGCACTTTAAAAGCTGACGGTCAGCTCTAGGAATGGCTTACCTGAGCAGGGACTTGAACCTTGGACCTTCTTGATAGTATGACTTGACTGTATGAGTGGTGGAAATTACACCGTGCACTTAAAAACCTGATGGTTGGCTCTAATTAAGGATCACCTGAACAGGGACTTGAACCCTGGCCACTCAGAATAAAAATTTGATACTCTACCATCTAAAGTACCCAGCCTTTAACAACAACTGCTTCTACACTTTTAAAGTTCCAAGTACAGCCAATCACAAAAACTAGTTTACCAAGAGTGGCGCACAAAGCGAACCCAGGCTTCAAGTACAGGTACTCCTACACATGTAACATTCCTACTACAGCTGACCACAAAAATTAGTTTGCCAAGTGTGGTGCATTGAGTCTCTGAGTTGTCCACACAAAAAATTACCTCTTCAATTAAACAAATATGTGCATCCTTCACAGTGAGACAAATTTACAAGGGATGAAGGTCTACTACATGGATGTGACCGACTTTTGCATGGGCCAGCTTGATACCTTGGTGTCATTGTCTAAGTAATCACAAGAACACCGGGCATTTCAAGACATCTTGGTTGTTTTTAACTTAGAAAATATGATTAGTTACCTGAAAAATGACTTGATCTCGGGATCCTAGGATTAAAAACCTTGTGCTTATTTAGAAAAACTTCTGCCTAGGACCACTTGATATCATGATTTGACTCCTAGAGTATTGAGAATACCATTATGCACCTCAAAACCTGACAAACTCGCATGAACAGGGACTTGAACCCTGGACCCTCAGATTAAAAGTCTGATGCTCTACCGTCTGAGCTACCCAGGCCTCAACTAAAACTCTTCCTAGACGTTTACAGTCCTAACATTATTGACTTAGTGACCTGAAATAAATTGTTGGAAGTAAAATTAGTTACATGTAATCATACTTAAACACAGAATCCTAACATTTAGGGACTGGCGATCAGTTAAATCACCTACTGCCTGGGAGCACTTGATACCGTGACATGACTCTATGAATAGTGGTAATAACATGATGCACTTTAAAAGCTGACGGTCAGTCCCAGGAATCACTCAACTGAACATGGACTTGAACCCTGGCCCCTTTTGATACTATGATATGACTGTATGATTATTGGAAATTATACCGTGCACTTTATGACCTCATGATTCTTGAACCCTGGCCCCTCAGAATAAAAGTTTGATACTCTACCATCTAAGGTACCCAGCCTTAAAGATCTACTACATGGATGTGACTGACTTTTGCATGGGCCAGCTTGATACTTCGGTGTCATTGTCTAAGTATTGACAAGAACCCTGGGCATTTCAAGACATCTTGGTTGTTTTTAACTTAGAAAATAGGATTAGTCACCTGAAAAATGACTTGCTTCCGGGATCCTCAGATTAAAAAACTCGCGCTGATTTAGAAAAACTACTGCCTGGGAGCACTTGATACCATGATTTGAGTGTAAGCGTATTGAGAATACCATTATGCACCTCAAAACCTGACAAACTCGCCTGAACAGGGACTTGAACCCTGGACCCTCAGATTAAAAGTCTGATGCTCTACCGACTGAGCTACCCAGGCCTCAACTAAAACTCTTCCTAGACGTTTACAGTCCTAATATTATTGACTTAGTGACCTGAAATAAATTTATATTTTTTATATATTTTTATATATTTATTTTATATATATATATATAGATATATTTTTTCTCCAGCGCCGGTCGAGCTGGCTGCTGGTCACAACAGCTCCTGTCCTCTTACTTCTATTTATTACTTTCTTCACTTATTTAAGTTTACCTTTCTAGTGTGTTTTTAGTAACATTAGTGTACACAACCTGTACACAGCTTTTTTATAGTTTTCCTAAGTTTGGCGCAGTACAAACGCTGTTTTTAAAGCTACGATGTGCGTCGGGGTCAGAGCGCGCATTGTTTACACCGCGGAGCAGCTGATCGCGCTGCGCAGCGCCGTAGTTCTGCCCAGAGAGGGACACGAGATCACCGCTGAGGTGCTGGTGAAGTCCCGACGTGGGCGCCGCGCTGGAAAACTACGACGGGAGAAAACGAGACGCTTCAGGCCCACTGTCCCCTCCGTTATCATGGGGAACGTGAGATCTCTCGCCAACAAGATCGACGAGCTCGCGGCGCTCACACGGCACCAGCTGGAGTACAGAACGAGCAGCGTCCTGCTGTTCACGGAGACCTGGCTGACGTCACTCATCCCGGACTCGACTGTCGCACTGGACAATTTTCTTCTGCTACGTGCGGACAGAACGGAGAACAGCGGTAAGAGGAAGGGAGGGGGTC
The DNA here is from genome assembly GCF_900634795.4 of Betta splendens. NCBI lineage: Eukaryota > Metazoa > Chordata > Actinopteri > Anabantiformes > Osphronemidae > Betta > Betta splendens. The sequence goes on along the minus strand of NC_040885.2, from coordinate 1,389,289 downwards.
TGGCTGTGTTTGTGAACATCAGGTGGTGTATGCCACGACATTGCACTGTCAAAATGAAGCTGTGTAACAGAGACATTGAGCTGTTGGCGGTGGGCATGAGGCCATTCTACCTGCCAAGGGAGTTCACACACGTTATAATAATTGTTGTGTACGTCCCACCCTCCGCTAACGCTGACACAGCTTCTGAGACCCTGCTCTCAGTCACCAGCAGGCTGCAAACACAGCACCCACAGGCCCTCTTCCTGATCTCTGGGGACTTTAACCATGCACCTCCTTCAGCTGCTCTGCCTACATACACCCAGTATGTGACCTGCCCCACCAGAAACAATAAAACACTGGACTTATTCTACGCCAACACCAAAGAGGCCTACGCTGCATCCTCCCTCCCACCGCTGGGCAGAGCTGACCACAACATCCTGCATCTCCTGCCTGTGTATAACCTGTTGTACACAGGCAGCCGGTGGTGCCCCGCACAGTGAAGAGGTGGACAGCTGAGAGCGAGGAGGCTCTCAGGGACTGTTTTAACACCACTGTGTGGACGGAGCTCTGCGGACCCACATGGGGAGGACATTACGCAATAACAGACTGTGTAACGGACTACATAAACTTCTGCTGTGAAAACACTGTTCCCACCAGGCGGGTTCGGTGTTTCACCAACAGCAAACCATGGGTCACCCCTGATATTAAAGCTCTGCTAAAGGAGAAGAAGAGAGCATTTAAATCAGGGGACAGGGAGGAGCTGAGGAGGGTGCAGAAGGAGCTGAGGAGGAAAATCCGTGAGGGGAAGTCCAGCTACAGGAGGAAGATGGAGGAGCAGCTGCAGCAGAACAATGTCAGTGAGGTGTGGAGGAGCCTGAAAACCATCTCAGGCTTCAAAGCTCCACACCCACAGGCTGAGGGGGACCTGAGCTGGGTCAACGAGCTGAACTCACACTTTAATAGGTTTGACCAAGCACCCACTCACACCTCCCAGCAGCTGCCTCCGAACCTCTTGTCACCTCATACCACTGGATTACCAGCCCCCACAGCCCTTCACACCTTTACACAAAGCCCTCTACCCTCAGCCCTGACGACTGGTGACTCATCCCAACCACACCCCCTCACTTCACACCACACTGAGTCACTTCCTCAACCCCTCACTTCACACCACACTAAGACACTCCCTCCACCCCTATCCTTCTCCAGCACCCAGGTGAGAAGTGAGCTCAGGAAGATCAAGGCCAGGAAAGCAGCTGGACCAGACGGCATCAGCTCCAGACTCCTTAAGTCCTGTGCAGGCGAACTGTGTGGAGTTATGGAGCATGTCTTCAACCTGAGCCTCAAGCTGAGGGTGGTACCACAGCTCTGGAAGACCTCCTGCGTGGGTACCAGTGCCCAAGACACCGCACGCCAAAGACCCCAGCAGCTTCAGACCAGTGGCTCTGACATCACACCTGATGAAGACACTGGAGAGACTGGTCCTGGGTAACCTCCGCTCTGCAGTGGGAACCTACCTGGACCCGCTGCAGTTCGCCTACCGACACGGCATAGGAGTAGACGACGCTGTCATCTTTCCTCCTACATCGAGCCCTTTCCCACCTAGAGAAGCCCGGCAGCACTGTGAGGATCATGTTCTTTGACTTCTCCAGTGCCTTCAACACCATCCCAGCCGATGCCTTCTGAAACACAAACTGGAGGAGGGCTGGTGTGGACCTTCATCTGACGGAGTGGATTATGGACTATCTCACAAACAGGCCTCAGTTTGTGAGAGCCAGGGACTGTGTGTCTGACACTCTGACCTGCAGTTGGGGGCCCCCACAGGGGACTGTACTGGCCCCCCCTTCCTTTTCACCCTCTACACGTCAGACCTTCAGACACACACACGGACAGCTGTGTTCTGCAGAAGTTCTCTGATGACTCTGCGATCGTCGGACTGATCACCGATGATGACGATGCAGAGTACAGAGGACTCACTCAGAACTTTGTGGACTGGTGCCAGCGGAACCACCTCCTGATCAATGTAGGGAAAACAAAGGAGATGGTGGTGGATTTCCGCAGACAGCAGCCTGCTCTCATCCCACCGATGCACATCCAGGGAAGGGACATTGAGAGAGTGGACTCTTACAAGTACCTGGGAGTGCATCTGAACAATAAACTGGACTGGACTCATAACAACGGATGCACTGTACAGGAAGGGTCAGAGCAGACTCTACCTGCTGAGGAGACTGCGGTCTTTTGGAGTGAAGGGGCCACTCCTGAAGACCTTCTATGACTCTGTGGTGGCATCAGCCATCCTGTACGGTGTGGTCTGCTGGGGCAGCAGCATCACAGCGAGGGACAGGAAGAGACTGGACAGGATCATCAGAAAGTCCAGCTCTGTCCTGGGCTGCACTCTGGACACGGTGCAGGAGGTGGGTGAGAGAAGGGTCCTGGCTAAACTGACATCCATCATGGACCAGGTCTCTCACCCACTGGAGGACTCACTGTCTGCTCTGGAGAGCAGCTTCAGTAGCAGACTGATCCACCCTTGCTGTGTGAAGGAGAGATATCGTAGATCCTTCCTACCTGCTGCTGTCAGACTGTACAATCAGAACTGTTGACCACATCCCACCACAGTCACTCACCCACTGCATCAGTGGTTTATATAGCAACCTGCTCTGCACAATATTTGTGTAAATCTGTGAACAATCATGTATATTGTTACCGGTACAAATCTTATACCCATTACTGTGCAATAACCCTGCAATGACCTCATACTCACTCTAACTGTACTGTACTGCTTTGTACTGTGCCAACACAAACTGATCTGTACCTGTATTCTTGCTCATCTGTACTACTGTTGTGAGAGGTAATTTCCCCACTGCGGGACTATTAAAGGTTTTCTTATTCTTATTCTTATAACATGATGCACTTTAAAAGCTGACGGTGAGCTCAAGGAATCGCTCAACTGAACAGGGACTTGAACCCTGAACCTTTTTGATACTATGATATGACTGTATGATTATTGGTAATTATACCGTGCACTTTATGACCTCATGATTCTTGAACCTTGGCCCCTCAGAATAAAAGTTTGATACTCTACCATCTGAGGTAACCAGCCTTAAAGGTCTACTACATGAATGTGACTGACTTTTGCATGGGCCAGCTTGATACCTTGGTGTCATTGTCTAAGTAATCACAAGAACCCTGGGCATTTCAAGACATCTTGGTTGTTTTTACTTAGAAAATAGGATTAGTTACCTGAAAAATGATTTGATCCCGGGATCCTCAGAATAAAAAACATGCGCTCTTTTAGAAAACCTACTGCCTAGGACCACTTGATATCATGATTTGACTCCTAGAGTATTGAGAATACCATTATGCACCTCAAAACCTGACAAACTCACCTGAACAGGGACTTGAACCCTGGACCCTCAGATTAAAAGTCTGATGCTCTACCGACTGAGGTACCCAGGCCGCAACTAAAACTCTTCCTAGACGTTTACATTCCTAATATTAGTGACTTAGTGACCTGAAATAAATTGTTGGAAGTAAAATTAGTTGCCTGAAAACATACTTGAACACATAATACTCAGATTTAGGGACAGGCGATCAGTTAGATCAACTACTGCCTGGGAGCACTTGATACCGTGACATGACTCTATGAATAGTGGTAATAACATGATGCACTTTAAAAGCTGACGGTCAGCTCTAGGAATCACTCAACTGAACAGGGACTTGAACCCTGGACCCTCTTGATACTATGATATGACTGTATGATTAGTGGAAAATATACCGTGCACTTTATGACCTCATGATTCTTGAACCCTGGCCCCTCAGAATAAAAGTTTGATACTCTACCATCTGAGGTACCCAGCCTTAAAGGTCTACTACATGGATGTGACTGACTTTTGCATGGGCCAGCTTGATACTTCGGTGTCATTGTCTAAGTATTGACAAGAACCCTGGGCATTTCAAGACATCTTGATTGTTTTTAACTTAGAAAATAGGATTAGTCACCTAAAAAATGACTTGCTCCCGGGATCCTCAGATTAAAAAACTCGCGCTGATTTAGAAAAACTACTGCCTGGGAGCACTTGATACCATGATTTGAGTGTAAGAGTATTGAGAATACCATTATGCACCTCAAAACCTGACAAACTCGCCTGAACAGGGACTTGAACCCTGGACCCTCAGATTAAAAGTCTGATGCTCTACCGACTGAGCTACCCAGGCCTCAACTAAAACTCTTCCTAGACGTTTACAGTCCTAATATTATTGACTTAGTGACCTGAAATAAATTTTTGGAAGTAAAATTAGTTACATGTAATCATACTTAAACACAGAACCCTCACATTTAGGGACTGGCGATCAGTTAAATCACCTACTGCCTGGGAGCACTTGATACCGTGACATGACTCTATGAATAGTGGTAATAACATGATGCACTTTAAAAGCTGACGGTCAGCTCTAGGAATGGCTTACCTGAGCAGGGACTTGAACCTTGGACCTTCTTGATAGTATGACTTGACTGTATGAGTGGTGGAAATTACACCGTGCACTTAAAAACCTGATGGTTGGCTCTAATTAAGGATCACCTGAACAGGGACTTGAACCCTGGCCACTCAGAATAAAAATTTGATACTCTACCATCTAAAGTACCCAGCCTTTAACAACAACTGCTTCTACACTTTTAAAGTTCCAAGTACAGCCAATCACAAAAACTAGTTTACCAAGAGTGGCGCACAAAGCGAACCCAGGCTTCAAGTACAGGTACTCCTACACATGTAACATTCCTACTACAGCTGACCACAAAAATTAGTTTGCCAAGTGTGGTGCATTGAGTCTCTGAGTTGTCCACACAAAAAATTACCTCTTCAATTAAACAAATATGTGCATCCTTCACAGTGAGACAAATTTACAAGGGATGAAGGTCTACTACATGGATGTGACCGACTTTTGCATGGGCCAGCTTGATACCTTGGTGTCATTGTCTAAGTAATCACAAGAACACCGGGCATTTCAAGACATCTTGGTTGTTTTTAACTTAGAAAATATGATTAGTTACCTGAAAAATGATTTGATCCCGGGATCCTCAGGATAAAAAACATGCGCTCTTTTAGAAAAACTACTGCCTAGGACCACTTGATATCATGATTTGACTCCTAGAGTATTGAGAATACCATCATGCACCTCAAAACCTGACAAAGTAGCCTGAACAGGGACTTGAACCCTGGACCCTCAGATTAAAAGTCTGATGCTCTACCGTCCGAGCTACCCAGGCCTCAACTAAAACTCTTCCTAGACGTTTACATTCCTAATATTAGTGACTTAGTGACCTGAAATAAATTGTTGGAAGTAAAATTAGTTGCCTGAAAACATACTTGAACACATAATCCTCAGATTTAGGGACCGGCGATCAGTTAGATCAACTACTGCCTGGGAGCACTTGATACCGTGACATGACTCTATGAATAGTGGTAATAACATAATGCACTTTAAAAGCTGACGGTCAGCTCTAGGAATCACTCAACTGAACAGGGACATGAACCCTGGACCCTCTTGATACTATGATATGACTGTATGATTAGTGGCAATTATACCGTGCACTTTATGACCTCATGATTCTTGAACCCTGGCCCCTCAGAATAAAAGTTTGATACTCTACCATCTGAGGTACCCAGCCTTGAAGGTCTACTACATGGATGTGACTGACTTTTGCATGGGCCAGCTTGATACTTCGGTGTCATTGTCTAAGTATTGAAAAGAACACCGGGCATTTCAAGACATCTTGGTTGTTTTTAACTTAGAAAATAGGATTAGTTACCTGAAAAATGATTTGATCCCGGGATCCTCAGAATAAAAAACATGCGCTCATTTAGAAAAACTACTGCCTGGGACCACTTGATATCATGATTTGACTCCTAGAGTATTGAGAATACCATCATGCACCTCAAAACCTGACAAACTCGCCTGAACAGGGACTTGAACCCTGGACCCTCAGATTAAAAGTCTGATGCTCTACCGACTGAGCTACCCAGGCCTCAACTAAAACTCTTCCTAGACATTTACAGTCCTAATATTATTGACTTAGTGACCTGAAATAAATTTTTGGAAGTAAAATTAGTTACATGTAATCATACTTAAACACAGAATCCTCACATTTAGGGACTGGCGATCAGTTAAATCACCTACTGCCTGGGAGCACTTGATACCGTGACATGACTCTATGAATAGTGGTAATAACATGATGCACTTTAAAAGCTGACGGTCAGCTCTAGGAATGGCTTACCTGAGCAGGGACTTGAACCTTGGACCTTCTTGATAGTATGACTTGACTGTATGAGTGGTGGAAATTACACCGTGCACTTAAAAACCTGATGGTTGGCTCTAATTAAGGATCACCTGAACAGGGACTTGAACCCTGGCCCCTCAGAATAAAAATTTGATACTCTACCATCTAAAGTACCCAGCCTTTAACAAACAACTGCTTCTACACTTTTAAAGTTCCAAGTACAGCCAATCACAAAAACTAGTTTACCAAGAGTGGCGCACAAAGCGAACCCAGGCTTCAAGTACAGGTACTCCTACACATTTAACATTCCTACTACAGCTGACCACAAAATTAGTTTGCCAAGTGTGGTGCATTGAGTCTCTGAGTTGTCCACACAAAAAATTACCTCTTCAATTAAACAAATATGTGCATCCTTCACAGTGAGACAAATTTACAAGGGATGAAGGTCTACTACATGGATGTGACTGACTTTTGCATGGGCCAGCTTGATACCTTGGTGTCATTGTCTAAGTAATCACAAGAACACCAGGCATTTCAAGACATCTTGGTTGTTTTTAACTTAGAAAATAGGATTAGTCACCTGAAAAATGACTTGCTCCCGGGATCCTCAGATTAAAAAACTCGCGCTGATTTAGAAAATCTACTGCCTGGGAGCACTTGATACCATGATTTGACTGTAAGAGTATTGAGAATACCATCATGCACCTCAAAACCTGACAAAGTCGCCTGAACAGGGACTTGAACCCTGGACCCTCAGATTAAAAGTCTGATGCTCTACCGACTGAGCAACCCAAGCCTCAACTAAAACTCTTCCTAGACGTTTACAGTCCTAACATTATTGACTTAGTGACCTGAAATAAATTGTTGGAAGTAAAATTAGTTACATGTAATCATACTTAAACACAGAATCCTAACATTTAGGGACTGGCGATTAGTTAAATCACCTAATGCCTGGGAGCACTTGATACTGTGACATGACTCTATGAATAGTGGTAATAACATGATGCACTTTAAAAGCTGACGGTCAGTCCCAGGAATCACTCAACTGAACATGGACTTGAACCCTGGACCCTCTTGATACTACGATATGACTGTATGATTAGTGGAAATTATACCGTGCACTTTATGACCTCATGATTCTTGAACCCTGGCCCCTCAGATTAATAGTTTGATACTCTACCATCTGAGGTAACCAGCCTTAAAGGTCTACTACATGGATGTGACTGACTTTTGCATGGGCCAGCTTGATAGCTTGGTGTCATTGTCTAAGTAATTACAAGAACACCGGGCATTTCAAGACATCTTGGTTGTTTTTACCATAAAAAAAGGATTATTTACCTGAAAAATGACTTGATTTCGGGATCCTAGGATTTAAAACCTTGTGCTTATTTAGAAAAGCTACTGCCTGGAACCACTTCATACCACGATTTGACTGTATGAGTTTTGAGAATACCATCATGCACATGAAAACCAGAGAAACTAGCCTGAACAGGGACTTGAACCCTGGACCCTCAGATTAAAAGTCTGATGCTCTACCGACTGAGCTACCCAGTCCTGAACTAAAACTCTTCCTAGACGTTTACATTCCAAATATTATTGACTTAGTTACTGGAAATCAATTGTTGGAAGTAAAATTAGTTTCATGAAAACATACTTAAACACATATTCCTCAGATTTAGGGACCAGCGATCAGTTAGATCAACTACTGCCTGGGAGCACTTGATACCGTGACATGACTGTATGAGTAGTGGTAATAACATGATGCACTTTAAAACCTGACAGTCAGCTGTAGCAAGCGCTCAACTGAACAGAGACTTGAACCCTGGACCCTCTTGATACTATGATATGACTGTATGATTAGTGGAAATTATACCGTGCACTTTATCACCTGATGATTCTTGAACCCTGGCCCCTCAGATTAAAAGTTTGATACTCAACCATCTGAGGTACCCAGCCTTGAAGGTCTACTACATGGATGTGACTGACTTTTGCATGGGCCAGCTTGATACCTTGGTGTCATTGTCTAAATAATCACAAGAACACCAGGCATTTCAAGACATGTTGGTTGTTTTTAACTTAGAAAAAAGGGGAATTACTTACCTGAAAAATGACTTGATACCGGGATCCTCAGAATAAAGAACATGCGCTCATTTAGAAAAACTACTGCCTGGGACCACTTGATACCATGAGTTGACTCTAAGGGTATTCAGAATACCATCGTGCACCTCAAAACCTGACAACTTGCCTGAACAGGGACTTGAACCCTGGACCCTCAGATTAAAAGTCTGATGCTCTACTGACTGAGGCACAGTTGAGGCCTCAAAACCTGTGCCAGGCCTCAACTAAAACTCTTCCTACACATTTACATTCCTAATATTAGTGACTTAGTGACCTGAAATAAATTGTTGGAAGTAAAATTAGTTGCATGAAAACATACTTGAACACAGAATCCTCACATTTACGGACTGGCGATCACTTAAATCAACTACTACCTGGGAGCACTTGATACTTTATACTGTGCACTTTATGACCTCATGATTCTTGAACCCTGGCCCCTCAGATTAAAAGTTTGATACTCTACCGTCTGAGGTACCCAGCCTTTAACGACAACTGCTTCTACACTTTTAAAGTTCCTAGTACAGCCGATCAAAAAAAACTACTTTGCCAAGAGTGGTGCACAAAGCCTACCCAGGCTTCCGGTACTGTTTCTCCTACACATGTAAAATTCCTACTACAGCTGACCACAAAAACTAGTTTGACAAGTGTGGTGCATCGAGTCTCTGAGTTGTCCTCAAAAATAAATTAACTTTTCAATTAAACAAATATGTGCATCCTTCACAGCGAAACAAATTTACAAGGATTGAAGGTATAATACATGGACATGATTGACGTCTGTATGGGCCAGCTTGATACCTTGGTGTCATTGTCTAAGTAATCACAAGAACACAAGGGCAACTTGTTTGTTTTTACCATAGAAAATAGGATTAGTAACCTGAAAAAGAACTTGATCCCGGGATCCTCAGATTAAACAACTTGAGCTCATTTAGATGAACTACTCCCTGGGAAGACTTGATATCATAATATGACTGTATGTGTATTGAGAATAGCATCATGCAAATCAAAAGCTGAGACACTCGCCTGAACAGGGACTTGAACCCTGGAGCGTCAGATTAAAAGTCTGATGCGCTACCGACTGACCTACACAGGACTTAACACCATCTAGATGTTTACATTCATAATATTAGTAACTTAGAGAACTGAAAACAAATGTTGGAAGTAAAATTAGATGCCTGAAAACATATTTGAACACAGAATTCTGAGATTTTAGGACTGGCAATCAGTTAGATAAACTACTGCCTGGGAGCACTTGATACCGTGACATGACTGTATGAGTAGTGGTAATAACATGATGCACTTTAAAACCTGACAGTCAGCTCTAGCAAGCGCTCACCTGAACACAGACTTTAACCCTAGACCCACTTTCTTTTAAGGACAACTCCTACACGTTCAAAGTTCCTAGTACAGCTAATTACAAAAACTAGTTAGCCAAGCGTGGTGCACATAACTTACCGAGGCTTCCAGTACAGGTTCTCCTACACGTTTAAAGTTTGTGGTGCAGCAGAACACAAAGACTAGTTTGCCAAGAGTGGTGCATCAAGTCTCTGAGTTCTCCTTACAAAGAAATTTACTGTTCAATTAAGCAAATATGTTTAATACATCTCCTTACATTGACGATTGGTCAATGGGTCTCCCACACGGAAGAAATTGTTTTACATTCTCCTGTACTTTTTAATGTAAACACACAGTGTTTTTGCCTCCCTTCTAACACTACCATGTCTTCAGAGCACCCAAAACTCACTTTTGGAGGACTACCTACGAGGCAATCGATTGGTACCTTGCTGTAGCTGAACGGCTGCTTTTGTTCTATAACTATATGTGTTTCTGTTACAGAAAGGGGGGCGTGCCCACTTGTATTCAATGCATGTAAATGAATCTGCTCAGCCAAAGAGCAAGTCAAGCTGCTTTTCTCAAGCGGTGGAATGGGCCACATTGGAGTCCTGATTCTGTCTGTAAAAATGATTGTATGTTTCACTATGGAAAAAAAAACTGACATAAAAGTAAAAAAAAGTTGCATGTCTGTCAGAAAGCAGCACAGAATCTTGTGTGTGAGCCTGTCTTCATCAGCCCCGTCACAGGCTCCTCTGGTCTTCTCATGTAGACATGAAAAACACAGCACCAACATCGTTGTTGTTATCCTGGTAGCTCATTTGGTAGAGTGTTGTTCTTGAGAAGCAAAGGTTTGTGGTTCAGGCCTTGGCTCTAATGAAGGAAGTGTGGCTTTTGCTTTAATAAGAGCAATAAGTAATTGAAATTTTTTTACTCACTTTGTATTATTATTTGTTATTTATTCATGTGCTGCTTCCAGGGTTTTCTATTGTCAAGTTTTCCTCCCAGATTCATTTTTAATGCGTGTTTTTGTGTCACATGCCTTTTATTATTTGCATTTGTGTAAAAATGTTTTTTTAATCAACAAATCTTCCAAGAGAAAACACCTCATGTGTGTTGATTTTGCTCTAAGTTGGCAAAGTGAAACAGAGGTTCACACAGGTTTTGTTGAAGTTGTTTAGCTCGCCCCACCACAGCTCCCAGCTCCCCCCTGTGGTGGCGCCTTTACGGAACAAAAGGAGATATTCACACCTGAGTTAGGATGTCAGGTACACCTTTGCTGGCAATTGACTGCCCTTTCAGGTTTTGAGGGGGGAACGAAAAATCTAGGCATGCTAGATTAACTTTTTTGTGTCTTTTGTGTTATATTGTCTAAAGTAGTTTTTATCTGAACTTTCCAATCAAAGAAAAATGAATCAGTGCAAGAACCATAAATGTGAATACCAATAAAGCTGATTCCAATTGTTTTAACAATGTTTATTTGTAATTTCATAATCATAATTTTTCCTAGTTTTATTCATAGTAGTTTAGTAGTAGGTAAGAATAACAAATAGTGAGTAAATTTTTTTTCCAGAATTGGAAATTGATTTTAGATTAGTCATCAAGAGAGAGTTTTATATGTGTATCAGATAGTTTTATTAGATTATATATACATGCATATGTTATATAATATGCGGGAGATATTATTTATCTAAAACACTTTACCTTAACAGATAAAGTAGAAAGACTTCCGTCTATCTGTGTCTCAGTGTTTCCATATCTGAAGTCTCATTGCTGGAGACAGCCATACATAAAACATAAGCAGTACCTACAGGTGTGCTTCTATTAGCTTTTCTATATGTTTTACTATAGTTTGACTATTCAATAATATGTTCTCACCTTCAAGCTAATCTTATGCTTAAACAACCCTAAAACATTTTCTTTTGCTTCATATTTTTACTTCACACTTTGTCAAAATTATGAGTTGACTTAGCAGTAAATGACAGCAGTAAAGACATGACGAGAGTAATATGCACTGGTCTGTGTGTGTGTGTGTGTGTGTGTGTGTGTGAGAGAGAGAAGGAGATAAGAGGAAATTTGACACCTCTGACTAATACTTGTCCTTAGGACAGGTTTTAAATGGCATCGAAATTGAGTTCTCTAGTCTCTCCACAAAACAGATAAAGTTTGGAGAAGAGAAGAAGAGATGTAGTTGTCTATTTCCCTTTCTGTCAGATAAAAAAAATGCAGCCTGTCCAGAGAAAGAGAGAAAAAGGGAGTTCTCTCGTGTAGCACAGAGTAGTTTTAAAAGGAAACAATGACTGAGAAACATTAAGCTCGAGATACTGATCTTGTTTTCTCTGCTTCTTTATCCAAGGCATACTTAGGGAACAGTGTTGTGTTTTGTTTCAAAGCCAATAACTATGATGGGCAAAAAAAGACAAAAACTGAAAACAATTAAAAGTATCCTTTCAAATGTAAAAAACCTATAAGTAATTTTGTTTATGAGTCAATTTTCTGTTGTGCACAATCAAGCCTAACACTGGCACTTATACAGTAATATGCTCAGTAGGGATTTAAATTTTCATTGCATGTTTCCTGACCACTTGCTCTTCATGTCAGCTTGACCACAAAGAACTGAGAATAATAAATAAGGAGAAAAAAAGAAAAAAAGTTTTTGGCTTCTCTCTTTTCCTCTATACACCCTGAATAAGTATGCACCTGCCCTCAGAATAACAAATGTTTCCAGTTAGTCATGAGTGTGCGGATCACTGCTCAATATGAGAATAAAGTCTGTTCAGAGTTTGACCTACTGACTTTTATAATAGAACTGTGAAGTAGTCTGTGGAGCTCTGAGAGATGCCATGTTAAACCACAATAGCTGAGGTCAGCCTATCGAAATGCAATATTGAGTATATATATAACCTTAGCTGCTGTTTGCGTTCAATGTGATGATAAACTTTACAGTCACCGAATATTATATGGTAAGTAATTGGCATGTAGAGGTCCGCTTTGTGGTGAGAAATGCTGAACTGTAGATTTGGGGTTAACACACACATCGTTTTTCATTGAAGGTCATGTGTACCTTTGACATAATATTCAACTGGCTGACCACTATGAAGAGAACCACAAATTAAACACATTAAATTTGGGAGTTTTCACTTTAAAAGACAAGTGATTTTCACTGGGTCCTACAGTTGTACTAAAACAAAATGACCACCATTTTCATGGTGGTATGGTTGCGTTATTACTGCACTTTTTCCTGTTGAAAAACAACAGTAAAGTACAGGCAGCACAGTTGCCAATATTTAGGTGTAGATTAATAGCACTTTAATGTAGCTTACCCTTTTGGTAAATACTAAAATAGTTTTTTTTAGTAAATAACTTTCTTTTCTAGAAGATGTTTATTGTTTATTAAATACACTATTTTACACTACTACACACTGATAATACAGTTTACACTACTTTTGCATGAGCATTTAATTAATTGCTAGCAAACATTGGTTGCAAAGATTTTTTTTTTAATTGTGACATTATTTTGCAATAACTGAGCCTCAAAATGTTTTTCAAAATATGTTTTTTTATTAACTTTTTCACAAAGCTTTATACATGCAAAACCTCTGAACATTTTTTTTTAAATAAATAAGTAAACATAAATTTTAGCCATATAAATTAAGCCAGTGGTCTGTCTGTCTGGGGTCTAAAAACTTAAACACAAGTATGTCACTGTATACCTGTAAGAATAAGTAGAATAAGAAAACCTTTAATAGTCCCACAATACGGACATTGCATCACACAACAACATGGCAGAGTGAGTATGGAGTAATGGGAAGGGTTATTACAGTAGGGAACAGAAGTATTTGAACACCCTGAAATTTTGCAAGTTCTCCCACTTAGAAATCATGGACGGGTCTGAAATTCCCACAGAGACAGAATAAATAAGAAAATTTCAGGAACTCAAATTGTATGATTTTTGTCTTTTAATCTTTTTTGTCTTGCACTTTGGAACATAAGTATTTCAAGACCTGAGAAATGACAAGAGTTCTGGCTCTCAAAGACCTGTTACTGTGTCTTGAAAAAGTCCACCTCTGCTGCAGCCATGCCTGGAGGGTTCTCTGTGGGCGGCTTGGGTTGCAACACCTGCCTTCCTGGAACTGAAGGTGTGTGGGCTCCCTGGCTACTGGGCTTCTTCCCTCCACTCATTTGGCTGGGTGTAGTGTAGCTCCTCCCATCCCCTTGCTTTTACAAGTGGCATTGTTCATGCACCAAAGTCTGCCTCACCCTTTGCGTGAACAATGGTAAGCTACAGCTTTACTAACCTTGTAGTGGGACACTCAACACCTGAGCTTATAAACAGGCTTTCTACACTTAGCCATAAGTATTGCTGGTATTTATCACTATCAATATCAAAATGTGTGATTGTGGTATTTGTGATGTTGTCATGTCATGGCTGCGGAATCTCTCCTTGCCACAGCGAGGGTGGATCACTCTATATGTGTATGTATATGATATATGTGTCACGATTCATGGTTCTAAGTTATGTTTCCAGTCACATCCGGTTTTATTTTGTTACCACTTCCTGTCTAGTATCCTTATCCAGTTAACCCAGCTTTACTTCTGTTTCTCGTTAACCTCACCTGTGTTTCATCAGTCATTAGTCATGTAGTATTTAAGCTCCACCTCTAGCCATAGTTCCCTGCCAGATTGTCTACGTTGATTCCTCACTAGCATTCCAGCATTCCTTGATCTCTTGCCTTCTGTTACTGACCGTGCTTTGTTCTCGACCCTGCTCTTGCCTAGCCTATGACCGTCCTGTACTGTAAGTCAACCTCTGCTTGTACCTTGACCACGTCTCTGCCTGCTCCTTGTCGGATCCTGATTGCTACTCCACCGTATGACCTCTGCCTGCCTGACCTTGCTAATAAACCTAAAAAAAAATAAGTACGCTAGTCTCGTTTTAACCACCAGGTGGCGCAGCGTTCATTAGAAGCCTCCAAAGTACTACAGCGTAACTGAGGTCCGACTGTTCATTTCTACCTGTAAAACACATATATTACACCAGACCTATTTTACTATTAAGTTTTTCAAACGTGGGGAGTGTGAAGGGCAACAACTTGTTGATGGCTTAGCTGTTTTCTGTCCACTGCAAAGTTATAATTGTTCTGTGTGGTTTAAAACAGGCAGCGCCACAGCAGCAACACGCTCTCGTTTTCATTCTCTTCAGCGTTTTCGCGTCTTTAAATAGCAGGCGTCTCTTAAAAATATGTACACACCCACCGCTCTAACATCTGATACAACATTTTGGCTTCACATAATTCTGTGATTATGCATCGCGGTTTAATTAATATAATTTGAATGCGCATGGCCATGTAAAGACGTAAAGCGCGAGCGGCTTCAGACGTTATCACGCCATTCAGTGGTCATTATCAGTGCTTATCAGCCTATACGTATGAGCCGGTAGGTGCCCATCTACCTGCTGGCAGCGGTGAATAGGTGCAGTAGGTCGTCGTCATTTATCCGTAAGGTTGATCACGGCTCGGATGATTTAACCAGCAGAGTCAGTAGGGGCGCTGTTGAGCAGTTGTTGTTCAGACGGGAGGATCGAAGTTTTGATTTTGATTTATTAGCGAGCATAACTTAGCAAGTAGCTAGCGGTATTGTGTTAGCTAACTGTAACCTGAACCCCCCACCCGTTATCCAGCCCTAACCCTAACCACAATAACCTCTAAAGCTGCTTAACATAGCAACTTAGCTAGCTGTTAGCTGTTCGCGAGTAGGGAGAGCAGGCCCCTACTGGCCCATACGAATGCGCTGATAAGTTCTGATCAGCCCATTCGTTGCGGCTGATAACATCTGAAGCGGGTGTAGAGCGCAGTCCTACAGCCGCTTATTTAGGTTTTAAACTTCCACAACTTTTTAATGAATGTTTTCCAATATTCATAGATTTTACGTAAATAACCGTAATAATGATAGGAATTTGTTTTACAGCAGTTGTCGATCGTAATTTTGACAGGACGCCAGAAAACAGCAGATCTACAGCGACGCATTAAAGCAACATGTTTGTTCCTACGCGTTTACTGTGTATCTGCAGAACTGCAGTTTGACTTGTTTTGACTGTGCGTGTCATGGTAAGTGAGTGGCTGAGATCACTTATTCCGCCCATGTACGTTTCAACATTTTCATTTCCGATCCGTCCATCCGGCCACTTTCACCGACGTTTTCGTTTCTCTTGCGATGAGCGGCAAACGGATTTTAATCAACGCACCGCCTTACAAACCAATAAACCAGGCAAAAATATTAGTTTTTTAAAAAAAAATTGGAGTTACTATGTTTTTATTGTTTAGAGACAAACGGAAAACACAAAAAGTCGTTCTCTCGTTATCTCTGCTTATAATTTGGTGGAGACATCAAACTCTTACACAAACAAGTGACGTGTTTCGGAGTCATGTGTCCAGACAGAGTGACCAATACGCAAATGTATTGATGTGCAAATGCAGGCTACGAGAGGAACTGGGGAGTGGCGCACTAGATGTAGCGAGAATTTGTTTTGACTGTGCGTGTCATTGTAACTGAATGAGTGGCTGATGTGACTTATTCGGCCCGTGTACGTTTCAAATCTTTGATTTCCCATCCGCCCATCCATCCACCTTCACCGGCTTCGCCTTTCTCTTGCTATGGGCGGCAAACAGATTTGAATAAAAGCACCGCCTTACAAACCAATAAACAGAGCGAAAATATTTTTAACAAAAACACACGGAATTGGATTTAAAACTGTTTTTTCGTTTAGAGAAAAACGAAAAACCTCTGCTTTTAGTTTTTAATCGAAGCTCATCCGTGGATGGGTCGCGGGGCAGCAGTCTTAGCAGAGAGCTCCAGACTGCCGCTCGAATGAAACACGAGATCGAATGATATGTGATGTGTTTCACACGCAGATGACTTGGATCTGAGTTCGACTAAGCTTTTGTTTGTCTCATGTTTGCTCACAGTCGCAATAGCAAACTTCACATCCCTCCCCCTATACTTCGTAGAGGCGCATAGACATGCTAATAAGTTGCTACTACTCGATCAGCAGGGGAGAAATACCTCAGCTCCGAGATAAAGCTCCGTGGGAGACTGGGCAGCATCGGGCGGCGTGATCAGCTGCAGGTCTAAGACTCATTAATGCAGCAACTAGTTTGTTCTACACATGTTTACTCTGCAAGAGTAAAAATATGCAGTGCATTTTAAAATGAAAATACTATTATTATTTATTACCTTTATTGTAAACACATAATTAATTGCACAATTTGGACTGGCAATGATTTGCACTTCTTCCATAATAATCATGGATATTTAAGGAAAAAACTGCAGTTCATAGATGTTATTCAGGGACGGTTTGATAAAGATTCAGTGTGTTTTTCAACTGAACTGTCAGCCAAGGTACGTGCATTATCAAATGAATGCGCCTGTCAGCGGGGAAGACATCAACTCCATTCAGTCGCTTTTCAGTCGCTGCTGCCGTCTCCTCCCCAGTTTACACACCTTAAAGCATGTGTTAATTACTGATCATAGATCATTTTACAAGAGGCTATATGACATAGTCAACGACGATGTATTAGGTCAAAAAGTGGGAGTCGATCGCCACCTACAGGCCAGAAGGACATAACACACTCTTTCCCGCAGTGCAAACAGGGCGCCGACGCGGCGGATGCGGGTCCCAAACGCGGGGGGGGGGGTAGACACTTTTACCGGCTTCCTCTGTATGAGAAAATTTCTACATGAGTTTATAGACCGGGAGGTAGTTAACAGTGCTGATTGTATATTCTGATAGCAGCAGGTAGGGAAGATCTGCAAAATCGCTCCTTTGCACAGCGAGGGTGAATCTGTTACTGAAGCTGCTCTCCAGAGTAGACAGTGTGTCCCTCAGTGGGTGAAAGTCCTGGTCCAGGATGGATGTCAGTTTGGCCAGGACCAAGGAGGCATCAAAGGGTTTGGAGGCAGCTGCTTGGAGGGGGGGCATGCTGTTGGCGAAACACCGTACCACCCTTTTCACTGTGTACAACAGGTTTATACATAGGCAGAGATGCAGGATGTTATGGTCAGCTCTGCCCTGGAGTGGAAGGGAGGATGCACTGTAGGCCTTACACCATCTCATGTTCACAAACACAGCCAGGCCCCCTCCCTTCCTCTTATTGCTGCCCTCCATTTTGTCCGCTTGTAGCAGATGGAAATTATCCAGTGACACAGTCAAGTCCAGGATGAGTGGAGTCAGCCAGGTCTGAACAGCAGGATGCTGCTCGTCCTGTACGCCAGCTGGTGCCATGTGAGCGTTGCAAGCTTGTTCATCTTGTTGGGAAGAGATCTCACATTTTCTATGATGACGGATGTGAGAGGTTACTTACATGGAGGGCAACAAAACAGACAGCAACTAAAGCATGAACCAAACAAAACCGACCTCCGACTACAAAAACGAGGGCTTTATAAAGACACAGGCTAGC
This sequence comes from Betta splendens, assembly GCF_900634795.4. Taxonomy (NCBI): domain Eukaryota; kingdom Metazoa; phylum Chordata; class Actinopteri; order Anabantiformes; family Osphronemidae; genus Betta; species Betta splendens. Next base: position 1,371,133 of record NC_040885.2, on the reverse strand, counting down.
CTACAACTTAAGAGAGGTAACAGAAATAAACAATCAATCAACTACAATCACTAAGCTAAGTACAAATACAAGATTAACCAAAGATAATATTTACAAAATTAACAAATGAGAAATAAAGAACAACTATTTAACAAATCCCCAACATAAGCCTGAAATGACATCATAAGTGGCAAACTCCCTCTCCTAGGCATGCTCAGTTGGCCTCCTCCACTTCCTGGTTGTGGTATTTAAACCCTGCTTAGGAGGACTCACCAGAACACAAAGAAAGGTAAAAGTAAAGTAATACACATTAATCTCCTAAAGACAGAATGTTAACCAAAACACCTGTACTCAAGTTAGATATTAAACTGCCAAAATAAAATGTGTGCTGTATGTAATCAAAAGACTATGTGTGGTCATTAGTTGATGTTTGTTATATAAACCAAACAAATGGCATATCCTAACAATGTGACGGGGTGGCCGGCAGTCAGGTTCAGAGACTCTGACGAGGTTGGACTGTATGATAGCAGTTGGTGTCACAGTGGGTACGCGGCAATTTTCTCTACATGTCGGTAGAGATGTGCGTGTTCACAGTTTGGTGACAAGATTGACTTTCTGAGTTACCTTTATTAGTTATATACATATATGTTAGCATATATAAATAAATAAATAGCCACAACAGTGGCCATACATTTACCTGTTACAGTATGTGCAGAGTAATGCAGATTCTGGCTTTTGAAAATGGAATAGAAATGCATTAATTGTGTAATAAGTAATCTTATGTACAGTAAACAGCTGGGTACAGTATGTATTGTACCATTTGTGGATGGGCATGTGTACATGATTATATTTTCTCTTGTGGCCTGCGTTAGTGTGAGGTTGCAGTCAGACAATACCAGACGTAACAGGAAACAGATTTGGTTTGAAACTTGGCTAGTATTAGGTCCATCCATTCAGAAGAATGGTAGAACTATTCTTGCTTAGTTTTTGTGACAATCAGCCTCCGCGCCGCTAGAGGCACTCCTGGGGTTTTGTTGTGGGCCTTTTTCTGAGTTCATTTCCTGTGTAATTAGTTGATCCACCTGTTTAAGTATTTAAGGCATGTATTGGTTTCCACACACGGTTAGTGTATTCGCGGTTGTAGCTTGAAAGCTACACCTATGTTACCGTTAAAGAGGGGAGTTAAAGAAGTGGAGTTCTTTTTGTTCATTTGGTGTTCTGTCTCCTGGAAGGTTTGTGAGTGTCTTGTGTTTAATGTTTCATGTTTAGGATCTTGCCCGTGGTACAGTGCGTGTTTAGTTAGCCTGTTAGACAGTGTTGTAGAATAGATCTTAGTTGTATTGAGTTTATGTCTTGTGTTTCATGTTAATCATTTTTGTTCATAGTGTATGCGTTCTAGAGTCGTTAGTAGTATTTTATCCTGCAATGCATTGAGCTTATGTTTGTGTTGAATAAACCATTTATTGTTAATTGTAAAACTGTGTTTGGGTCATGCAGTTGGGGTCTCCCTCTTGTTTCCCTGCGACCTGGTCAACCGGTTGCGGCCAGGTGAGCGTGAAGGGTTACTGAGGGTTTTATTAGCGTGATGGTTTTGCAGCTGTGTGCTGGATGCACGTTGGCCGTAGTGCCAAAACCCTGGCTCTGTGAGAGACGTAGCTTCCCCGCTCGGAGCGGGTGCTGTTGTTGTTCTGTCTCCACCGAATCTCCTCTCCTGCTCCAGGGTTCCGTCAAGCCCCGCCGGTTCAGAACCGTCGAGTTCGTAACAGTTTTAGTGTTGTGTATGTCAATCTCAACAATTACTTGGCTGCATACTGTACAATTACCATCACAAAACAGATCCCCCAAGTTCCAAACAGTTGTTTCTTCCTCTCACCAAAGTGATTTATGTGCCATAGAGGGATGGGCCTCACCAATAGCCCAAAATGCTTTAGCCGTCGTAACAAGCTTTAATCCATCAGCACAAGTGCTGAGCTAGGTCATTTAGTTAAACACATACAGTAAACAAAGCTCTTGCCAGCGAACAGAGAGGGAAAAAAACCTTTCTATCACTGATAATGATCCGCAGCCATTTAGAGGGCAGGAGGCAGACAGGTTGCTCTGCCAGTAAGTGAATGAATATTCTTTAAGCATCAGGGAGTAATTCACTAGCAGGACAAGTTGCCCTCGTCAAAGAACAATGTGTGTGCATAATGCTGGGGATCTATTCTTTATTTAATGCACTGCTTGCGTATGAATTTGAGCTGCAGAGTGTATCACTACCATAATTAATATTTTGGTTAGAATTCTGTGAAAACAATATGTTGTATTGTTGCTCTTAGCAGGATGCTTCAAATGCTGCTCTTCTCAGATATACTAACATTGATAAACTAATAATGATGTGCATGTGATGAGCTCTGTGAGAATGAAAGATAGCAAAACAAACTAATTTCCAAAATGGATTAACGAGTCACATGATCAAATATTGGCTCAGATTTGGTCAATGCAGATAACTAATAAAGCCTGTCCTGTTTTGAAACTCCATGCACAGCAAGGCTCCTAAATTGTGTGCAGTGGACCGTTGCTTCCTGCAGGGAGTCCAGGGAGGAAACCTTACGAAAGCTAACAATGTCCTCAACTGGCCGCCATCGGTTGCTGGGTGCAGGTGAAGCTGGAGTGCTGGTGAGCAGCTGTCAGAAAGGCCTGTAATTGGAGCCCATTGCATCATTAGTCCTGGCCATTAGGCCTGTTATGATCGCTGTCTGTCTCCGTTGCACTTCTACAGTCACTGTCTCCATTTGACCCAGGGCAGTCCCTCCTACATGGGGACAGAGCTGAGACTTAATGACTTGTCACGTGTCCACCTGTGACTCTCTGGGCTCACGATCCAGGATGACACATTCCCTTGCGCGCTGTCTGATCTGTAATGGTATCCATCCATACAGCGAATTGGAGTGTTCATCCAGGAAAAATAGAAAGGAAATTAGCCATTTCTGCACAAGGGAGAGCAAGTGAAGGAGGTGTCTGGATAAAGTAAAGGCGATAGTAACTGTGGTGATGTGAAGCAAGAATGGTGGGCATACAGTAGACATGAAATCATCAGCTGTCAGCGCGGGTAGTCATAGCAAAAACACTCACACACACACATGACCGTTCCTTCCTAACACCATTACACCTTAATAGAAAACACAGAACAGGGGCTACTGTTTAAAGTAGCCCCAGAGGAAGAAATCTCTCTTTCAACTTAAAACCACTACCCAAGTTCTCTGAGCTCCTTCATTTAACATTTCTGCCTTTTAAAATCTCTATTTCAACTTTCTCAAAATAAAATAATCTCAAACATGACACCTGGAAATTGAATCTAATTGGAGCTAAATCCTTCACGCCGAGCCAGCGGCGTATCGATTCTCTCTTCATTCTGTTGGAGTGTGGCGTGCACTGAATACATCTCTGCCAGGAAAAACAAATGGTGAATAAGAAGGGTGTGCACCGAGGCTCGCAGCTGTCCCAGCTTCTGCCATAAGACCAGAGTTATTGTAGCAACTCCAGGCTGCACGAGGGAAAAGAGAAAGCTCAGATCATTGTTGGTAGCCAGAGTGGTAACAGAACATTTTATATGGGTTTCAATTCCTCTGGGAGACAATGCAGAGTTACTTTATTCTTTATAAAATAGAGTCAGAGTGGTAGTTATGTTGGCAGTATTTTATTTCTTTCCCACTAGGAATACAGATTATGTTCTCTTTTACTTGTAGATTTAGATGAATTAAAGATTACCATAATGTTACAAGCTGCTTGCCCTCTGTTGTGTAAATGTATTGGCTGAATCTTTTGGTGCTGTGCAATACAGCATTGCTGATTCACATCCACCTTGTCACGTGACAGCCAGGCCACGCAGGCTCCGCAGAGCAGAAAGCGCTCCAGTTCGTTCCTGATTTGTTCCAACGGATCCTTAGGGATTGTTCGTTCGTTCTTTTGTCACGTGACAGTTTATAATAATAATAATAATAATGTTTTATTTTTTTTAGATACATCCACTGGGTAAATATTTTAGGGAACTTTTTGCTTTAAAAGTCTCACTAATTGTCAAAAAAAGTTTTATTTTCACTTGTTCACTACCAGCCGTCACGTAAAAGGCAACTTGGGCTCCACGGTTAAGTTCATCGTTCTCATTCATTGTTCACAGCTCAGGCTCTGTGGCGAGCACCAAGTACTACAGTTCTTTTGGGATTCGTTCTTATAGATCGTTCTTTGGTTCATTTGTCACGTGACAGCAGACAGACATGCTCTGTAGCGAGCAGCAAGCACTCCAGTCCGTTCTTGATTCGTCCATACGGATCTTTACGGATCCTTCGGTCATTTGTTTATTTATCATGTGACCGCTGCCAAGTGACTGTTGCGCTGTTAAACAACAATGGCAGCGAAGATGTGGGACATAAGTCACGTTAATGTGGTGCGTAATGCTAGGTTTTCACATGTTTTGAATTGCTTGTGGCATTTTGTGATTATAATTTGTCCACTAAAGCGTTGTCTTCAGTGTATAGTGTTTGAGAACCGCGACCATTATTACAACGCCCACAGCGCCACCTGCTGTGAACGAAAGGAACAAATTACTTGAAATGATTCGTTCACTTTACTACTTTACTGTTACTGGGTTAAAGATCCGTGTCAGTTAAAAGAATGGAACTTCCCATCTCTATTGCTGGCCCCAGTCGCTGAGTCACGTGAGTCAAAGCAAGAGGGAGAGGGGTGTTGTGTGTGTGTCAGCTTCGCTCTGGCACAAAAGCAAAGGCATGCTACTTACAGATGGGGCACTTACTTAGTGATGCAGACAGACAAGATAGTTAGGTCGCATCTTAGACAAAACGGCAGCAGTGCATACAAGACTAAAAATTCAACCAAAGTATCAAGATTTTTGTCGGGGTATCGATTGATATCGTCACAGCTAATGTAAAAAAAAAAGATTTGTGCCTGTGCAATACTTTTATATAGTATGTTTTATATAAGAAAAAGTGAAAAGTTGTCAGATGTAGTAAAGACAAAACTAAATACCATTTTGCCTGTGTTGAGAAGAGGTCTACATTACAGGCTAATGCATCATGTTTACAGCTTTAAAATATAATAAACACAGAGATTCAATTAAAACATTAAGCGCTGAGCTTTTCCACCACTAAATTCCAGTGCCCACACATGTTCTCAAATGAAACTTACTTAATGATTCTTAGATGCAGTCTTATCAATTTCAAGGTCTTGAAGCTCCATCAATGCAAATGTGTTCATTTTATAAATGAATAAAGAATTCAGTCAATCTATTTCTATTAGGGTCTAATGGATGATTCTGTGAAACCACATTAAAACACACTTCACTTGAACTCGCTTGAAACCTGATTATTAACTTCTCTAAAGCGTTTGACAGGTGAAAAGCACTTACTGGAGGTTGTGACTGTGTTGTCTCAAGTGTGGGCTGTTCGACACAGTCTATGCAGATCATGCCATGGGGAGTGAGCTGCCATATCTTGAGCTTGGATGGAATGGCTGTTTTGATGGCGGGCATCCATATATACCACTAGAGACGACCCGGGCCCAGTGAGAACCAGCCCACGCTGGGAAATGTCTTTTTTGGTTTGTGATTAGTTCCAGTAGCATGGTCCATCATCTCGTGTCCAGTTTGATGGCTCAAAATAGCTGCTGTCCTGTCTTTTCTAGTGAGGATTCAGCGCTCTGACATGTCTCCAGTGTCACCTTAGGCACCAATTAACCAGTCTTCACTCAAAATACACTTATGCAAGCAGCATTCACACCTGCTAATACACACACAGCTCACACATTCACACACAAACAAAGGCACGTTTCCACACATAATGCACTGCTCTCTCTTCTATGAGAAGCCACAAGTGACTTTCCAGTAACATTACTTGTTATAGATTCTGGCCTGGTACTTAGTAAGGCCTCCCCTGGACCAGTGTCCTGGCAGGGAGTCTCATTGCTTTTCCCAGTTAGCCACTACATCCCCATGCGGATGTCATCATTAAAGAAGTCATTGTACCCAGGTCTCAGATGGCAGCTTTGGATTGTTGACAAGCCATGTGATTAAGAAGTAGCCCCTTTGAAAGGCCGAAGTCTGGATACTTGTCTACACTAATGCTGCAAGCAACACTAATACAATTATTCAGTAGCGGAAATCCTTGGTTAAAATACTTAAAAACCCACATCACTTCCCCTCAAGTTGAATTTCCACACAAAATAGCCCTGCCAGTATTTGTGGTCATCATGTAGATTGTCACTCATTTTCTGAGAGCAAAACAAAAGAACAAAAAGTGCTTTTAAAATCTGCTCCCTGAGTCGAATCTGACTTGTTTAAATTCTGACAACAGCCCACAGCAATGTTGCTGCTTAATAAACCTCCAGTGTATTAGAGGTGCGCAAAAATTTGGTTGGAATAAATACAAGAGGAAGTGAGAGTGAGTGAATTGAACCACTTTAATTTAAACTGGGTTAACGAGAAGAACAAGAAATATAACATATTGGGCTTTCATACAAGAATGATGGTTGATGTATAGTATAAGGGCTGTTCACCTGCGAGCTATTGCTCTTAAAACTGTAGTCAGTTAATGTTAATATTGCCGTCTTTTTACCATAACCCACCAGGAGCCTGGGTATCATGACAGCAAATAGAAAAAAATATCAAAGACGGAGCTGCTGATGACAAAGGCAATGCATTTGATTTTCAAAGAGATGCAGATATCAGCACTTTTAAATCGCTTGACCAGGCCTGGCCTTTTCACTCTTTTACCTTTCATCTTAAGAGCTGGCACCAGGAAAGAGATGATGGAAGGCTGCTCAATATTTAAATGCAGCTAGCCCTGACACCAAATCCATTGTACGTTGCTGCACTTTGCCATCTGAGGAAGAATTAAAAGGCCTCTTCATCCATCATCAATGTAAGATTCAAGGATGCAGCCTAACAATCACAGCATGAGCCACTTTTGCTCCTTAAATAATAATAATTTTGTGGAATTATAAATAAATGTCCTTCCTCTTTAGAAAATACAGTTTAGAGCAAATACACAGTTCATTTCCCTTGTCGAGTTTATTGTTTTACAAACACATCATCATGTCATGAAGACTCAAGTCTGCAGACTTTGCTCTGGATTTTTTTTGTTACCTGCTTTGCCCTCAACAATTTGAGCTGTTTCACAAATACAGGTATTAAATCTAATAGACCTCTGTGCTTTGTCATATGTGGAAGGACGACAATGAATGAATGCCCAGAGGGTCAAATGCATATCATTTCTTTCTAAATGCTGTGTTTACCAGCATGTTTTCACTGCTTGGTTGTGAATGCACTCTGGAAGGTTACTAAATGGGAAAGCTTTCGATTGCAGGTGTCTTAAAAGTCTATCTGCCAAAATCCATCAGGGAAAGATTAAACAAATGATCATGCTCTAAGAACTCCAGAGGCACTATATGCAAGTGTACACTATACTATACATATAATACTCAAAACTGTCTATCTATGTAGTACAGTATTTGGCTTGATTATCATTTGTTGAAATTCGGATCCCTTTATCCCCTTTTAACCAAATACATCTTCTTAGGTTCTGTCTGGCTTGTGCATTAGTGGGAATTCGCTGAGAGCTGCAGCAGCAATCTAAAAGCTCCATTTGCGATGCATGTTTTGTCATATCAGTGACACCCATTTGCTGTGTAAGTGCTGCTAAGAAGTTCGTGATGCAAAAGAGAATTTGTTTCGTGCCAGCGTACCGCAACCCAAAAAGCAACTGACTGTGATGGTCCTGTTACGTTTAAACGTGCTTAACACTAAAGTGGCTGTTGCGTAAATCATCCACACTGGACCCGTTGCATGAATTAAGGCGTTGTTTAACACAGTAGTCCGCACTTATACACATTGTGTATTACTGCTTAAAAAGAAAGTAATTAACCAGAAAAGTGCTTTGTTTGCAGCATGCATTATCGCTAGTTGCTTCATTCGGCTGACCTAAAGTAAACCATGCGCACACTGCCCACAGTATCGCATTCTCAGATTGTTATTGCGCACACTAACCCCCGAAAGGACACGAATGAGCAAGACAATGAGGATTCTTGCTTTTCCATCTGTTAACTCCCACTTCAGGTTCAGTGGAGCATTTGCCTTTTCCAGAAAAGACCAGTTGTGAGGGAGGTGAGCAGTACAATGCAGCAGCAGTTTGGTTTCACCTGCTGGAAAACAACCTGAGGGATGGGAGAAGAAGGTAATTTGATTTCAACACATGCTGTTAATAAAGGCCTTATGGTCCTATCTGCTGCTATGATTTCATTTAGATGCATAATGCTGAACATTAATATCAATACACATGATATTGATTTTTCCTTGCTGCCTACTCTCAAAGAAAGGGAGTATTAGAGCAGAGAAAAGAGGCATTCAGTTGCACAAAATTTAATTTGGTGGTTTCATGTCAGCATGGATATCCTGAAATTCAGACTTGTCTGAAGCCCTGTTCAATATCCTTGCTTGACCCCCATCCTCTGATTTCTACTCCTTGGAGAGAGATGCTTTACTCTGAAGGAAAGCAAGGCGCTCTAATCTCGCTCCCTCCTGTCTCTCTTACAAATTCTAGGCAGCCCTTACCCACAGAACCACAGAGGTTTCTCTGAGGGGGTCAGTGTTTCAGCATTTCCATGGAGAGAAAAGGCCAAGCGTGTGGGTGTTCAGTGGAAATCCAACACCCAGGGTTTCCTTTGGGCTTAACAATGGGCATCTGTTGTGAAAATGTTGAAGGTGGTTTGTGTGATTGTTTTGGTAATAAAATTTATTCTTTTGCTGGGAGATCAGAGTTCACATGCTTCGGTGGGTTTTTTCGGCAGAATCTGAAAAGAACAATATTATAAAGCACGGATGGGAAGAGGCGACCGTCAGAAATGAAATATAATTGCAATTGATGTGAAGGAGAAAACTGGCACCTCATTCATCAGACGACAAACTGAATCCAGATACTGCATATACTTCCGAATGTGCACTCACACTGTTAATAGGGCACAATTATAATTAATGGATGCACTCAACAAAGAATATTAAAGAACAGATGTTTACTCTACATAAGTCAATAGTCTCACAAACCTTCAATTATGGGCCCCCTCTGGGGAACAAAGACGGAGCATTAATCTGAGCCAATTGACAGTAGATTGAATTGATTAGCTTATTATAAGGAAGCTTGGTTATTATTTCCATAACTCACTGCCGATTAGCAATATTTTGCAGTGCAGAAAGAGACAGCGTAAACACGATCAAGACCTAATCACATGACCGGCACATATTCATCTTGTATACTTGATTAGGCTAGAAGTACAGAGAAAGCCAGACGGATAAGAAGCGAGTGGGTATCAATTTCATGATATAAAAATGATTTCCATAGACACCCCTGGGTGGAGAAGCAACTGCACAACAACCTGACTGGGTGTCATTAATCATGACTAAACAATCTTTCACTGCCGTATGTCAACATTTTTGCACAAACAAACCCCACAGCCAAGTATTTATTAGACGATAATGTTGTGTAATCTCTTGTGTAAAAAAGCGACTTTTCTCCTGGCCCATTAAAAGTGAAAAATGGAAACGTGATAATACCGCATGTTGGAATGTTCTGCTATCAACACTGACAAGACGCCCGTGTTTACAGCGTTAGGAGTTCACATGGTGAACATACTGCACGGAGAGGGTGCCTTGATTTGTTCGCTGCCTGCTGAATCGCTCGGATTGAGACGTTCACCCCTTGTGCTCTGCCTGCATGATGAGGCCTGGCATCTGAACTTCCATCCTGTCAAGTGTGTGTTGGATGCATTCCTCTGACAGCTCTCTCACTTTACTTTGCACCAGCGGTTGCCTCCCCAGCCCTCCATTTCACACCAGAGAGGTCAGGAAGCCTGCGTGTGTGTGTGTGTGTGTGTGTGTGTGTGTGTGTGTGTGTGTGTGTGTGTGTGTGTGTGTGTGTGTGTGTGTGTGTGTGTGTGTGTGTGTGTGAGATGCTGACGCATGCGTGGGGAGAAACTGTCTGCCCTCTCAGCCCGTGGTGCTGTCAGGTCCGTGGTGTTAAAGGACTCCAATAGTGTGTTGTAATGTTCTCTGCTTCACGTTACTGCTACTGTATGATGTGTGTGCCCTCCTTCCTTGACCGTCTGTAGAATAACCTATATAACCTAGAATTTTACACCATCTTACCACAGGAGGATGGGTTTCATCAAGGCAGATGAAAACATCGACCATAAGGCAGATTGCAGTCACAAGACTTTCTAAACCCTCTTTCTTTTGTCACACTGAGGTACTGGACCTGGTTTATTGGGGGGGGGCACACAAAGCGGTGCCCCAGGACGCTCCCACACAAAGGTATAGGTATACTTCAGGAATCTCACTGCATTGACAGACCTACTAGACTTAGTGTGCTGCAGTATAATAGCTCCATGTCCACACAATACACACTTCCTCTGACCTAACTGCAAGTACAGAACAAGCTCTCAGACCATTTGTTTCCAGCTACAACAGCAGTGAATTAGTGGAGGATGTCTTTAAATAATAACAACCTGTAAAACTGTGTATTTGAAAAGATTAAACTGTATGTTACAGTAGAAGTCAAAATATTTAGCAGATGAGGGAGTAATAGTACTTATTCTGTTTCTTTCCTTATTTGGTTTGTATTCCTTAAACACAATTCTTTGCTTGAAATGAGGCACTGAATAAAGAAATGTTAACTGACTTAATATAAATTCCTTACCTGCTGCTGTAAATGTTCATAACTGCCAATTCAACTTAATAAACCTTTTACTTTTGAAGGAAAACCTAAATCCCTCCACATAATTACTTTTATTGCTGTAATTGTGTCAATATCACCTGCTTAAAGTCATACAGTAGCTCATTCCTGCATTTGTTGGCAATTAATTACAGTGTGCGACAAGAATGCTTTACTGTCAATTCGGAAAGAAACACAGTGAGCTTCATTATGCCAGTTCCTCTGCTCACCTATCGCGAGCTGTCGCCGGCACCAGCTGTTGTGCTTCGTGTGAAAGTCATGTGTCCTTTGAAGTCCCAGCAACAAGATTCCTCTTGACCTGACACAGATCTGAATGCAGCAGTTCATCTGTCTCTTACGCCTCCACCCCACCCCACCCCCCCCGGCCCTCATCTTCACGTCTGAGGCCTGCCCGTCCCATCAGGCAGCAAACTGGGCCTGACAGGTGGCCAAGCAGTGTCACCAGCACACCGCAGAGAGCACTGCCTGTCTCCACTCATTTCCTCCCTCCTGCTCCCCTGACCTGAACTCCACTGCTTCTGCCCGGTGAACCCGCTTTCTTTCCTGCCACGGGAATGTCATGACACAAGCAACAGTACTTTTTAGCGCTGTCTGATACAGTCGTAATGTATGTGTCTGTAAAGATGGTCAAGATTAAATTATGGAATAACAATCTAGGATAAAAGCATTACAGTGTTTTGGCTAAAAAAGGTAACAAACTGAATGCTACCTCAGATTGTTTACTATTCCTTTTAATCAAATATGCAAATCTGTGCATTCCTCACTGCAGCAGACACTAAAAGAGCAGGTTCCTTATGCAAGCATGAGGAACCGTTATTACAGCGGAGTCATTACGAGCTGGCGTTTCCATGAGCTCCAGCTTCAAACCAAGGCTTCTCCCAGCAGGAGCCTGCCTTGATATGCAGAAGTTATGGTTCGCCTAAAAGGAAACTATTTGTCTTATCAAAGCACACAGACCCTCAGATGATCCACTGCGCAGCATCTCAGCACTTATCCTTTCAATTGAGCCGTTTCACTGTGATATGTTTTTCTGCATCTCTTTTGTTTTTTTTTTCCCCTCTCTGGAACGAGACACTTCTCTCAGCCTGAGCTGTAATTGGTTTTCATGTAAATTGAGATTGGTCAGGAGATCAGCAGATTACCTCTGCATACTTCTCCTCGTTCTTACACAGAAGCACACACGCTCACACCGTCTGTCTACACACACAGGCGCACGTTTAACTGAACACAATTAGACTGTTGCCATGGAAGTCCTCCTAATGAGAGCTGCGATGACAGTTGAAATTCAGACATTATAATGCATCACAGCAGAGGTCCCGGAAACAGGGGTTTGGTCGAGCGAGAGAGACAGAGAGAAAACGGTCGGCTCCATTGTGTCCGAGAGAGATGGTTAAATGGCCCTAAATCAGCTTTAATTCGATGTTTGATCTTCCTCGCCCCTAAAGCATAATGGCCTTGAATATGTGATCCTGTCCACACGGAGCAAGATGAAAGTATCTTGACGGCTCAGTGTGCACAAAGGTGTGCTGTTAGCAGGACCATTCACATGGCAATGAACAAGATGGATGTGCTGGTGCACTGAGCTCCTCAGAGCAAGAAAGATGTCGTTTTCTCCCCCAGAGCACTTTTCAGATATATCTGTTTTGAAAGCAGACATTTATAATGTGTCCATATCTCAGCAACTCCAAGAAATAAAATAACATCACCTCAAACCATCTGACATTTCACTCCCAGTATTATTTTAGTGGAATGTCCTAAACAAGAAATGCCTCAGAAGACGACATGGAGAATTTCATTTCTAAGTTATTTGCAATTCCTGCATTACGTTGGGTCTCTGGTGAAAGAAGCGTGACCCTGCTAATGGGAGGACTCATCAGTGTCTTCCAGGGTAATTAGTTGAATTAGCCAATCCCTTCATCTCTGAGGTGACCCCCGGCGTCTGGGGTGAGCGTTTGACGTGCGGAGAATCTCCGCGGCAATTACTGGCTTCCAGCAGGGCGCTACCTGTTGGAAACTAATGCTTTGTTTATTCCGTAACATCTGCATGAAATGAGACTAAACAGCTTTTTAGATGCCGTGACACGTTGATGTATTAAACAGCATTAAAGCTATGACACATAAATTAAGGTCATCCTTTTAATGCACTCTGGTTACTTGGCTGAGTAATAACCTTTACACAATGAATTATGGAACACGTAGCGATACACACGCTCACGAAAAACATCATCATTTTGCAACAGTTTAATTACGCACTTGTTGCACTTCCTCTCTTGTGTCACATTTTTATGAAGAACAGAATCACTCCCAGTGATAATGTTTGCTCCTCAATTCAAGTCAGTGGTTGCAGCAGTGTTGATTTTCTTTCTATATGATTCACTCACTCCCAGTCCATTAAAGCGCATATTGAGCACTGCTCCTTTTTCCTCTGATGCGTCTCTGCAACTCGACCCTCTTCATCCATTACACAGAACCATTGTACACAGAACCTTCCTCCCGATCTCGCCAAGAGAATATTTAACCTTGGCCAGGCGCAAGGAGCAGATGGTGGGCCCTAATGTGTGTCCAGCATCATCCACCACTAATGAAGTGATGTCTCTATAAACACCTGACAGCGGGTCAAACCAGCCGGGACCTGAAGACGGCCAGCTCTGGATGCACCGAGCAGGGAAACCTTTCCAGTTCCTTATTGTATCTGCGTGGCTGTGCCAGCGCGTGCACTGGTCTTCCCAACTCCGGACAGCCCTGCCCACTGCTGCACCTGCGCCCTCGTGCATTAATGAGCAGAGTGCGGGATGCTACCAACTTAGACACACACACACACACACACACACACACACACACACACACACACACACACACACACACACACACACACACACACTCACATGTACGATTAGTGTCACACAAGCAGATGACGTTCCTAATGAAACATCACATTCACCAGAAGGCATCATGTTTTTGTGGCCAGCAGGGCTGAAATGATGTTTTAACAAGTCTCTCGTGTTTTATACACTAAAAGCATTTTAAACATTTTGCTTGGTGTTTTTAAACAGAAGCAGAACGTCACGGGTGTAATTAATACCATGGGCTGTGTTGTATTTAGTCGAGCTGGTGTCTGTTCCCTGTTATTCTATAGACTCCTTCGCTGGGACGGCTTTTACTTAATCATCTGGTCTCTCAAGTGTCGACTGTGGAAAAAGCCTGATCCCGTTACACAGCGGGTGTGAGACTGCGTCTCAAATCAACTTCCTCGTGCTCACACTTCATGTACTCACTAAATCTGCAGGATTATGGACAGCAAATCCAAGCATTGGACCAAGCAGTGATATTTTACATCACTGTATGTATTCTCTGCTAATAATCTGTCCTGTAACACATGACTAACTGGGAGACTTCACAACTTCATTAGTGCATTGTAGTGATGCATAAGGTTGAGTCCTGCCTTTCACTGAATGACGCCTGGGTTTGGCTCCAGTGACCCTAGATGACTTTTATCGATACTGGCACTTCACAAACTATAATTTGCTTCATGGCTTCACCCAGTTTGTAATCAGCCGTGATAACTGAAAACAGCTGCCTGGGTTTGCAGCACCTTGAAAAGATGCTGCATATGAGTTGAGCTATTTAAAGTGCTCCTTTCCTTCAACATATTTTATAAATATGAAAATTTATTAAAGGAAGCTGAAGAGATTGTCTGTTAATATTTATGTTGTTGATGTTGTACTATTATTGTTATTATTATTATTGTTTATATTAAACTATTCATTCCATGTCAGTACTTTCAAGAAGCTCAGTAAAATAGTTTTGGCAGTTCATGTATTTTGGGCCAAACTTCTGTTTTTATCCAGTACATAGTAGACCTGCTGTCTTCCTGACAGCTTCAACCTAAAAGCTGAAAAATTACACAATTAATGGCAGAGAAATGTTCGACATTGATACACACACCCAGCTTTCCTTAGTAGATGTTTAAGCGACACCACCCTTTCTTGTCGTGGTCTGTCCAGGTTCATGTTTTCGTGCCTTTTTTATGACTCACGTCCTGTCATCATCGCCGGGGATGCCACAGGAGCACTGCCTCTCTCCGCTTCCATTTGCAGTGGGAAACAAAGCCTGCGCACAGATAATTGGCTCCACTGCGAACAACTGCCTTTGTCCCTACCCTTACATTAACTATACTGAGAATATCTTAATGACAGACTGAGTGTGTGTGTTTTCTTCTTCTGAATGGTCACAGAGCCGCGCCCTCAGCCCTGGTGTTTCCCTGCTGTGCTTTAGAGACGGTGAGATAGGCAAGTGTACAGCAAGAAGACTATTTGTCGCCCAGCAGCAGTCTGCAGACTGGGGTGTATAATTACCACTTACTGCACAATCAGCTGTCTTGTCACACCCCCGGCACCAGAACGCCTCACTTTCAAACTGCAGGATTTCTCTCTTCCTCCTTTTTAACTTGTTTGGCATTTCTGTCTCAGTCTATATGTTCCTATTGTCTTACTTTTAGCAAGTTTAACTTATTTATTGATGACTTGTTTACACATAATTTGCGACTGTTTCCTCCCTTTGCTGATTTATATATATTTCTCTCATCTGCGCCTTCCCTTTCCGCTGCTCACCCCCCCTCACCTCCCAACAATATATCTGCCTTTCGCTCCCCCAGTCCTGCCTCTCCACACTTTGCTGCGCCAGCACTTTGATAGTGGCTGAGCTGGGGGTGGTGCTTTAATGCGAGGTGGGGGCTGCCAGCCCAGATGAGAACAGTCAATATTTCATATCTCTACCTGCAAGGAGACACAGAGGGCAGTGCAAATTCAAATAGGGTAAGATGTATGACACCCATACACAGTTTAACTACCATGCCGATAGAAGACGCTGCAGAGGGCTACGTGGCTGACGGCTCTTGACACGGGGAATTCATTAATTTTAGCATTTGCAAATAGAACCTGGTTCCCAAAAAAAGGCGGCAGCGCTTGCACTATGTAAAATGAAAAGCTGAATGCAAGGACAACAATAAAATGGAGGAAGTAGCATTAGCATAATTCAAAGTAGAGTAAAACTTTTACATCTTTGGCTGCATTGTGTGCAAAACGGGAACATGTCTGGAAGTTTGGAATAAATAGTGAATAGTAGCAATCTTTTCCATGTGGTCGGGTTTCTGTCGTGATTACGTGCTGCTGGTTTCAAAGGTATGTTGTAATGAAAGTAGATGGCTGCGGATGAAAGAGGTGTTTCCTTCACCGCTGCCAACTCCCATTCTTCCACCTGAACTCAATCAGCCATTCAGCCCGTGTAGACTGTTGGCTCCTCATATTGGTTTCTATTGCCCAGAGAATAACGCTGCAATCAGTTCACATTTCTGCCCACATCCCACTCAGCTTGCCCACATCTGCTCCCATTCAGGCCTCCGACACTCACAAATGAACTACAGTCTTCTCAGGGTCGGAATAGTGGCTCCGGACAACGCGATCTGATCAATTCTAGTCCGAGAAACACGAGCGTTCGTGAAGATGTTAATGTTGTGACCATATTCCCGCATGCAGACTTATTTCTATGGTAATGCAGTTACTCACTTGGCATTTCAAATGTTTGCTTACAGCAAATCAATAAGGGCCAATGTGCTGACTGTTTTCTCCATCCCCTGTATACAGCAAACATGCATACGTCTGAGTATGGCAGGCATGGATTTAATATGATAGACGTTCTTGGGGAAACGGCGCTACATCATGAGCCGACCGCAGCACAAGAAACTGGTTTTCTATCAAAGGGAAATAAATTTCACCTGATGCGTGCAAATGAAAATACAGTGGAAGGTGTCGTGAAGTAAACAATACGATGATCTTTTCCATGAAAATGATGTCGGATGAGAATCCCATCCAGTCCTCGACCCAACAATGAAAAGACGATCTGTCGTCTTGTCTCGTCGCCGTTAAATGCAGCTTGTTGTTTTTGATCTTTACACAATCCTGCTGTTGGCTCCTTTGCAGGGCCTTGTCACTTGGGTGCTGAACTGCTTCATTCCCGTAGTCTGTGTTTGTTTGCTTAATGCCAGGCTCTGCTTTCACACAGACGTAATTAAATCAGGCCTAATCCACTATTTATGCATTCTGCTTCTGAATTATTCACACAACAGTTTTATGCGTTATTGCTTCCCTTTTTTTTCCCAAAATAGAACTTGTGGGGCTGTCGTTATTGAATAGAACTTCCCTCAAGATGCTTCTTTTATTAATTAAACCTCCGCTCCATACAATAATGCAGTGCAGTCATGTAAAAGCTGTGTTTGCATTTTTTTTGTTTAAGCAAGTATGAATTTGCTTAATGCAACAGTACAGTGTGTAATTAAAGTAATTATATTGCCTCTGGAGAGCGTATCAGCTTTCCAAGAATATTTGTTAAACACTTAAATATTAATGCTGACATACACAGATTCACTCATGAGCACAAACAAACACCCACATATACAGTGAAGACACAGAGGATCATCCTATCTCACTGTAGCTATTTTTTAAAGGAGAAACTCCACCACCTTGGAATCGCAAAACATGAATTGCCTCAAATGATGCAATCGGAGTTAAGCTTAGTTGAACATCTCAACATCTGTACCCTGCACCTACTGCAATGTCTAGTTGAGGCCAAAAGCTCATGGCTACCTCTGACAGCTGTCCAGTGGTGCCATGTAGATGCAAAGAGAACAAGTACAAGTAGCAGTCAAACATTTTTTGGTTACTGCTGGACAATGTGAAGATACTATTCATTGATAAGGTTTACAGAATATTTTCAAGTTACAACTTGTTGATGCTGAACATATACTGAAAGCAAATGTTCATCTACATACAACATATTTCATTTGTATTCATGACGCAGTAACATCTTACTGTATAATTTAATTCACAGTTTAGTCTCTTTGTTGTTTCAGAGTCTTTAGACACCTGCAGCTCTGGCACCCTGCTACAATATGTTTATTGTGTTGCAGGACATTTGAAGGACAAGATGCAGCATTGCATTGCAAATTTAGCTCAACAAAAGAGTTGTGATGCATTAACCACACAGGTGACAAATCCCAGTTTGTGGAGTCACAGCCTCTGCCCCACATTCCCAGTATCCTTCCTGACCACCTTCCTACAACCATTCACCACCAAGCTGCTTTCCACAACAATCGCAGGAAGCATGATATAAGGAGCAATTACATTTCTCCATTAGAAAATCAAATAACTGCTGTATAAGTATATTTGCGGGACTGAGAGTTGGTTCCCTGCCGTGCACTGGTCTTAAACTCATTTATGAAGAACTTTTATGTGACAGATGCCCACACAGAGCATGAACCCTGGTGCAGATATGTTGGAGATATAAGCCTGCGCAGGGCGTTTTTTCTCCACATGGCAGTTGAAGTCTGCCAAGTGGAAACAGACAGAGAGGTTAATTAGGCAGAGTAGATTCCGATGTTCCGGTTCAAGTGAAAATCAAATGACATACACCATCATCCATCATGGTGGAGCCACTCTCTGTGCACCTATCAGCCAGTCATGCTATACTGAAACAGCAGTCAAAAGGTTAGTGATACAGATGGCTGCAGGGACCCATCCCACTGTGTTAAATATGGAGAACAGCCCATATCCTTCTGTCATTACGTCTGAACCACAGTCTTATATTCTTTAGAATAAAGTGAACCAATTGCCTATTGATTTCTCGCTGCTTTTTGGGTTCCGCTGCCCGGCCTCTGTGGAGGCAGAAGGAGCTACGGCGCTGTGCTGCCGGGATATGTGTGAAGCCCATTGGAACAGAGCACAGAATTAATCTCTAATAATACTATCGCTAATACCTTAGCTAAATTAAAAAATCTGATCATGAGTGAAATTATCTTTTTTTCTCCTACATGCTTCTCACAAGACGTTGAGTATGTTTGTTTTACTAACAGATCAGAATAGAATTTTGTGATTACTAGTTGCATCAGTTTGTTATTCATACACTGACAGCTACTTCAACCTGAATTCTAAAAATAAAAAAACACACTCATAAATCATTAAAGCATCCCATTGCTCACTGTGAACTATGCTACACAGTAGGTTTCTGTACATTATGTAGTCAGGAGCACCCTGGAAGGCCTTTTAATACTTAATAGTTGTCTGTCAAAATCTGAAATGCGTTTCAAAAAGCCTTTGTACCATTTCTGAAACACTTTTTTTCTCCCATTTCCGAGGCAGGAAATTAATGTGGGGAGTTTTGTTGATTTCTTTTACTATGCTGTCACATAACCCACGGCGGATGTCTGTGAAGTGTTCCCCTTTGTCAGCAGTGGGGAAAGTTTGGCAGTAGCGTGAGGTCGTACTACTCCCCTGCACAGTTGACGGCGTTGCAAGCGTTGCATCACCGATGGCATCGCTGCGAATGCCGTGAAGATGAACTTTGTGTGACTTTCACACCGAATACGTCTAATCGGAGGAGAATTCATATATACGGGTCATGTCACGTTGCACAGACAGAGGTTTATTGTCTATTGGACATCTAATTATAATCAGTTCGTGTGAGATATCAATTCATTGGGTTCCTGTTTCATCAACGTCATCTGCTTGACAAGTGTAATAATAGTAATAAGTAATGATTTGTTAGGCTCATAACAAATCCATAAAATCATTACGTATTGAGGGAAAGATGTGCTTATCCAGTCTGGAGCGGTGTTCATACTGGCTGAGGATGCAGCTCCCACACGTCGTCACGTTTCCCCCTGTGTGCTTCAATGACATGGTTAGGCAGACATCAATCATCTTTTCATAAGCTCTTTGTCAGACCTCTGTATTACATCCTGTTGAGTTAAATCATGGCTCTGTCCTTCCTCCCTCACCCTCTCCAGCCACACCCCTTGGCTCTGTCCACACCCATTTCTCATTTTTTCCTCTCTTTCACCCATTACAGGCTTTATTGTTTAACCATGTTCACCTGTGCCTTTGCCTTGGTGCTATATATAAACACACCTTTGCAGTCATAGCCACTTTGCCTGATTATCTGCTTTTGCTGACTGTAATAATGCTTCCGGACTTCCAGCTACTCTTTTCATGCCAAGCTGCTGGTTATCCTGTCCAAATTCTGTAAGTCTATGTGTTCCATCCCAGTAGAAATAAAGGTGCCCACTCTCAAACCATTGTTTCTAAGTTGATGGCTGATTCTATCGTGATACAAAAAAGACAGAAAAAGCACAAAACACAACAAAAGAAAATATCGTCCACCACATATTATCATAATCTAACACTAAAATCCCACTTATTGTCCACTACACTACATAAGGTTTTGACAAGCCAACATTTATATTCAGTTTTAGTGGATAATAGTGGTTGAATCATGTCTAAGACTAAGACCAAGCTAGGTTTGTAGTTCAAGTACCAAGAATCAGGTTATGTTTTCAAGATTAAGTTCCACTACTGGCAAATACATATCTGGAGTATTGTTTGTTTAAGTTTGTGCTTAGTGAAATGTGCTTGTTCAGCTTGATGATATATCCATGAAAAGTGTATCAATTTTTGTTCTGAAGCCCATGTCAAGGATATTTGTTCCATAGAGGCCTTGTTGTCTCAGTCACTTCCTGGTTTAAACCTATGATTATTGCTGCCTTGTGTTGTATTTGGAGGAGTTTGGTTGATTCAGGTTTATTCATGCTTAACTATCTTGGGTGTTTGTTTGGTCTCATGCTTGTTCTTTACAGCCTAGGTTTAATTTTTTTCATGCTTAGTATGGTGATTAAGTGGGTTTATTTACTTATCTAGCACTTTCAGGTTGCCTGTGCCATTCTTTGGGTCCAACACTGTTGCCCATGATCTGGCATGTTGGTGGACTGTAACTACTTATTAGTCAGGTTGAAATGTTTGTTTAATTTTGGACAGTTGTTGTCACTTTTCTTCTAGAAGTTTGTTGATTTACACTGAATATGACACAGTCCGTATGACAGACAAGTCAAATATAAATTCTTATTACTGCTTAACTGGGCATTGACCTAGTTCAAGACCATCCACACTTACTGACTGAATACTGACTGAGGAGCAAATAATATGTTAAAGTACAGTACGTTATTATGTAGGTAATGATATGTTTAATGGTCTCTCTGCACTTGTGTGCGCTTGTGGGAACTCCACCACCGTGAAGAATTTGTCCACTCCAGGTTTTCCCTGGTGGAATCAGAATCACAAGAAATCAGCTCACCTGCAGTGGTCCCCATGTGGACACAGGTGCTAATAAGTTTGCTTTATTTGAACGTTTTCTGATTTATTCTGTTTGCTGCCATGGTTTAGCTTTCAGTGGCTATTATGGAGTTTCATTTGTATGTGTGGGCAACATCTGTGTTGCAAGTGAAGTTACCTTTAATGAATGATTTGGTGGGATAAAAATTTGTATCTAGTTTAATATACCATGTTTTCTATTTTCCCACTTTGTAGTCAGACAAGCACTCACTGTAAGGAACCTTTGCTCATTTGTTCTGTTAGACACTGTGATAACCATATACATACAGTATATGGTTCTTTATACAGTGCAGAACCTATTCATTTGATGACAGAATGATACAACTTTTATTTAGTGAAGGAGGTACAAAACAGAGGGAACGTTTCTTTTTGTGTGAAAATTTACAACAGTGGTGTAAAGATTCACGAAAGCTATAAAAGATGCAAAGGCACCCTTTGCTTCCTTTTTCTAATTAAAAAATTCCTCAGTCGTCAAGGTGTTTTATAACACAAAGGTGCAGTGCTGTGAAACACCTCAATTCTGATTATATCTTCTCTGCAATGACACTAAGTGTTCAACCAATACAGCCTATGGTATCTGCTGATTGATTTTAATACAAGATGTTTGAAATTTCCATCTAAACACAATTCCGCTTTTTATATCCACACATGAATTTAAGATAAATAGTTTGCATGTGATACGTGGAACAAATGTTATTTAATTCTGAAGAATGAGTAAGAGCTAGATCTAATTAATACATTGGTATCAGACCTAGTTAATTAGTATGTAAATACTGGTTGGTCCTACTTTATTAGGCAGGATCATTTTGTGCCATTGTAATAAATGCAGTGCAAAAAAAGACCATCTTGTTGCAAATATGCAGTTAATTCAACTAAATTTATTAGCGAAAGCATTGTATCCTAATAAATATAGCTCAAGGTGTGCAAACAAGCTAAAAAAGAGGCAGTGACAGTGGACCAAATACATCAGGGTAGTGCTTGCCAGTAATAGAAAAGAACTACCGTTCGGGAGAAAGAAAAGCAATTCATGAAAAGACGAACGAGAAGGAGAAAGTGTTCGCCTGTAGAGTCGGCAGACAGGTGTCCAGAACTGTTTTCCTCCTTTACAAAAAGAGAGCTGGAACCATTCTGTATGAATAATTGAATAATTCAGCATGGCCTTGAACCAATTCCCATCAAGGACCCAGATGGCATTTTTATTAGGCGAATGCTCGATACTCGAGAGCAATAATTTGTGTTGCGAAACTAGCGAGGTACCTTCGAGGTACCAGGAATTCACTCAGCGGAGAATCAGTGGCCACTTTTTGGAGTAAAACAATAATTTTCTGAATATAACTGGGTTTGTGGTGCTGAAACAAATGGGGAAGGGGGGGGGGAGTGGGGATTGGAGGTTTGCGTGTTCAAAATCCATAATCATGAGACAATACGGGCGTAAAGATGAAGAAACAACCTCCTTTTGTTACCTCATGCATTTTGCTGGTGAAAATTAAAACAGCATGTAGTAAAACATTGCATCTCTGCTGCCAGGAGTGTTTTTCACAAGTAATCTACTTGAAGACACATTTGCACTCGAACTCTCCCGAACTCCCTCTCTGTGCTTCTTCCTGTCAGAAGCTTCTTCCATGTGAGGAAATGACAGTGGCTGGTACAAATATGACTTGTGTTAGGCTCATAGTCTATTGTACAAGCATGAGATTTAAAACCTTGTCATACAGTTCCTTTTACACCGACCAATAAAAGCAAAAAGAAGCACAATGCCCTGAAGGGAGATGAGTGGAGTGTATTTCTGATATCTCCGACCTTAAAAAAAAAAGAAATCCCACCCTGTGGACAGAAACACCCACTGAGCTGTAGTCCACTAGACTAGGAGTACTTCTTAATTATCAGCCTCAAGCAGTTTGTTTTGAAGATCCAGTTTAAAGGAAGACCAGAAAAAAAGCTGTTCAGAGACTGTTTTTCGAAATACTGAAGCAGCAGAGTGGAAGGCCGTGATCAGAGAAAACGGAGGGCTGGGCTGACTGGCACTGCTACGCTATGCTTCTCCTTTTGATGCGATTGTCGTGACCTCTCGCATATGGAAATGGAGCCGCTAATCTGAGACTTTGGAAATGTCAACAGTATTAAACTGCGAAATGAGTTGAAGCCACAGTTCATACGATTTCCCAGTTTATGTATTGAGAAAGAAGATATGTGTGAAACACTTGTTTTTCCTATAAGTTAAAAATCTACTTAGATACTTAGAGAGATAATTGTTTCCACATTGTGTCCTGTTTATAGTGAAGTGAGTCTGTAATAATGTAAAAAATGTAATGAAACATCATACATTTGCCGGCCACTAATCCAATTTAATCTAATATGACAGGTCTGCTATTAATTTTACTTTTACAAGATTGTAATTTCAGATTTTTGAGTTGAAGTTGTCTGAGGTGATCATTTTACTATGAGTATTCTACTATATCCAGTATGACCCCAGCACCAGCTCTGAACTCTATAATAAACATATGGGAAATATCACTTTTCTGACATTTTCAATTTAAAAAATGAGAAGTTATGATCTAGAGACTTCACAGCAGATCTTCTGTTTAAATTCACCTGGACATTACAGGTGCACTAAATAAAGTGGTTCTGCTTGTAAAGGTATAGCTATTTATATTATATATGCTTTCATACCACCAATTCTTATGGGCATTGTTCTCTGATAGCAGCTCAAACCAAAAGCAAATGAATAGCGAGCGCTTTCCATACTTACACCAAGGATCAGGGGCAGAGGGGGTAACTGGGGTGTGAAATAGACTCCGGTTAGCTGATGGACACATAAAAAGGACTCGGATGGTTGGCTGTCACTCACACTGCCAGACCCTCCTTCCCTCCATCTGAAGTCAAAATATGAATCTAAATAGCCCGGAAAATGCATTTTCTTCCAGCGGATGCCAACAGTGCGCGGGGCATCATCGCGGAGAGTCGTTTGGAGCTGCAGACTGTGCGCACTGCCATGCCTGCTCCGCCGTGCGGTAGGAGGGGTCGTAGTGACGCCGTCATCCAATGGGCACCGGCTTCCTCTGGACGGAGCGCAGCATCTCTGTCTCAGCGGCACTTTTGCGCCAGACAAGTAGGGACGGTCGCTCACTCAGCATCCGAGAAGAGGAAGCGGGGCTAAGGGAATTACTACGGTGTTTTATTTTTCCTCGGGCGTCCCCCCCCCTCCAGACGCAGATTTGCAAAGATGATCGTGCGCTGCGTCATTCTGGCGTGCACCTTACTTGCGGGCTCATCCTCGGTAAGACGAGTTAATTTCTGCGTCTCTCTCCCGTTAACTGCACGGCAGAAGTGGTGCACTGCTGTAGCGCTTACTTGGGCTTTGCAGCGCGCCGCGCGAGCCCCGCGCAAGTGGCCGCGGAGAGCTCACTCTGCCCCGCAGCGTTGCGTGTGATTGAGTTTAAGACGGCGGCGTTTAAGGTTGGGAATATTTTTGTCGGGGTGGCGGCGGTGAGGGTGAGGGTGGGGGGAAGTCCCCGGCAACTCTGGCGACGAGCATCCCGCATTAGCAGCTGCAGTGCGGAGGACAGTGGTTACCGGAGCTGCCTCGCGTTCTCTTGGCCGCGAGCAACTTCGTTTACGCACCGTCATCTCCTTTTTTTTGGGGGGGGGGGGGGGGGGGGGGGGTTCTGATCTTGGTTACTCGGATCAGTGTTTATGCGTGGATCGAGACGATAAGTGCCCACAAGAAAAGTTGGCTGCTTGACGTTTAATCCTAACTATTTCCCACATATTGGGACCTTTTGCTATGCTTTGTCGGGAAATGTTGCACTACCCAAACATAAAATATGAGAAGGATGTTCATACAGAGCGTTACGAGTATGTTCTGTGGACGAAGAGAGACCAGATACTGTGTCCGCAACTGTGCTTATTTAAATCCTTTTCTTTTCGTCCTGGTTTTAACACACAGATGCATAAACACTGTGCGTATCACTTTTTTTTTACCATAGTAGAATAAATATTGGACGTTTAGGTCATGGTGACACTAGTCATCATCTTGTCACCACTCATATTTTATAAAGAGCACATTATAATTAGCAGTGTTAATCATTAAATGGTTTTGTTCTTTTTTGCTTATTATTCCAGCGACTCATGCACAGTGTTTTAAGTGCATGTTCTGAGCTGAAGTCCCAGATGTGGATTTGCTCACATTGGCAGTTTAAGTGCAACATGCTTTAGTGTGAAACAAATCACTCACTGTGGCCAGACCGACTGCGAGGTTCAATATCGGTCTGAAAAGGCTGCGAGATCAGCTCCCGACCCCGTTGCCGCGAGTCAATTTGCCAATTCTTAACAGGCTGTCTTGTTTTATTCCTCAGGGGACTAAGCCAGGTCAGCCCCTCAAGCCTCCATGTAGACCAGGGTTCTCCCAGAACTTCTACACAGTGATTGTCTCGAGAGACGTACTGCACGGCCAGAGCATCCTCAAAGGTAAGCGTGCCTCTGCTTATTGACTGGTGGCGCTGCCTCTGCCCAGATGTGTCCCTGAAGCGCGCATTGTGATTGAGCACATGCGTGTGCGCGTGGGTGCGGGTGTGTGGGTGAGGATATATAGCCCAGTGCGTGACTCTGCATTGTTCTCAAAGAAGTTAGAGGCTCGCTCTGTCTGCGGGTTGTGCAACATTAGCAGCTCAACTGCAGCTGGTGTCCGTATTTTAGCAGACAAATCCAATTGTGGTGGAGCATGGGTTAAAAAACAAACCCCTGCGATGTGATTAAACATGATGTGACAGCAGGTGTGTAATGTATTCTGCTCAATCCTTTGATATAGAGTTTCATTGATGAATGAACACCCAAATTACACTGTTTTCAGGAAAGAAACAATACATTTCCTCTTTTTGACTGACTGAGCAGCAGGCTGACGGAGCAGACTCGTTTAAATAGCCTGTTCCCTGTTTTGCACGCTGTTTGCATCTGGAAGCCCGAAACTTTTATTTTATTCCCAGCGTTCATTGTAATACATTTTCCAGCTCTTTTATTCTTTGTGTTTTTCATAGGAGTTCAATTCTGTTTTCGCTCGCTCCATTTCTTTTCAGAGCAGGCAGTGTACTGGATCTACTGTGTGCTTCATCTTCTGCCATGTGAAATTATGCTGTAGTATCTCCAGCGTGTCTCTTCTATTTGCTGGTGAATGTTTGCTATTATGGGAAAAATAGCTTTTACCCATATTTCAGTGCCTGAATTTGCATAATTGTCAGATGAACAAAACCTTTGACATTCACAACAAAGGCTAATTTAACATAAACGACACTGTATGTGAAGCTTTCAACTCCTGCATGAAGAACTTCCCTTAAGATGAGAACTTTTTTCAGTGAGAAATTTTCTCACTGAAAAAACTGATGCCTTTGGTTTGTGGTATTTGGGCCCAGTACTCATTCTCTAACCAATTTCCTTCTCTCTTCTCTTTAACTCCACTCTGTTACTCACACTTGTGGAAAACAGCGAAACCACAGTGTGCAACATGCCTCGCTCTCCCCTGACACTTTGCTTTTATAGCCAGATATTTGTCTGGTGTTACGTGAAACGCTGTTTACCAAGAGGAAAATATTGTTCTCATTGTAACAACTGCTTGAGCATTTTCCGGCTTCGAGCAAAACGGCTGAATTATTCCGGAGGTTGTTGTTGTGTTGTTTTGCGGTCCGACAAGGACAGTGTGGCCGGTCAATTTGCCTGAAGGGGCCTGAGGCTTAAGGTTTCTGCCTGTTTGGAAATGAGCTGAGGCATCGTTACTGACCCACACAGCAAGAGAGGGTGACGTGTCTAGACAGATAACGTATGTTACGCTCCTCTGTGTGTGTGTGTGTGTGTGTGTGTGTGTGCGTGCGTGCGTGTGTGCGTGCGTGTGTGTGTGTGTCGGCGCGCACACGTGACATGTCCTGGTGTGCACATAAAGGTTACATCAAAGCTCAACTGCATCAATTTGATTTAGCGTATGTGCTATATCAGCTCCAGCTCTGCTCCCATGTTTGCTCCCGGCCTTTTCCTTTCATTTGCTCCATCCTTGTGTTTGCTCTTTATGAAAATCAATCAGGGGAGCCATGCTGTCCTCCCAACTGGCCATTTAAAAGGATGTAGGCCGCACAGCACAAGTCCTCAAGTAATGATTAATGTGTAGTAGCTGCCCTTCCTGAAGGTATGTTTTCTATACGCTGGGACACATACTGTAGTGGAAGGAAGCCTTTGGTATAAATGCCACCGTATGTATAACCTGAAACTGTCACTTTCCGAGAAAAATGAGGGTGTCGGCAGTGATGTAAGGAAGGGTCGGGGATGCTCTAGAGCCGGTCTGGGAGCTGCTGGACTGCTCTGTGTTGTGGCAGTTGTCTCCCAGGAGAGATGGACAATGAGAAATGGCAGAAAGACCAAAGAGCTGCGGCCCAGCAGGTGCAGTGTGAACCAGGCGTCTGTTTCCAGTCACTGAACAATGTGTGGACCGCAGCTCTTTTCATGCTGAGATATAGTAGAGCAGAGTGTGTGTGTGTGTGTGGGGGGGGGGGGTGCTCTTCTGCTCTTTCACAATATGATGGTGTGGGGGTAGTTTAAGAGCACACACTGTTTGTTTTGTCATTTCAAAGTCTTAAAAGCAAATCTATCTGCAATGCAAACATTCCGCGCCACTGTCTGCACCTGAAGGACCCAACAGTCCTGCTGCTGAGCGCAGCATCCATTACTGCTGACCATGTTACAAGGCACACATGCATTTAAATGCGTTACCGTCTCACACACACACACACGAGCGGGTCGCACAGCCATCATAGCATCCGTGGTGCCAAAGTGTCCATGGGCAAGACGCCGAACCCCAAGTTGCCCCGTGTGTGTGAATGAGGTGCTTTGAGCACCGATAAGGTAGAAAAGTGCAGACAATTTACCATTTGCATGTCTTAACATGGGGGCACAAGCCATTCTGTTTATTTCTATTCTATTTATTTCAGTTTGAACCAATAAAACCTTTAGTAAATCAAACACTGGCTTGGTAGAAAAACCTATTCTACTTTAAGTAAAGTGACCAGTCAAACTTAAAAGGTCATTTTTGAATTGTAATACCTTCTTCGGTGTCTCCTCTGCCATTCTGTGCTGACTTTACAGGTTAAAAGGACTGTAATGGCTTTGCAGCAGACCGTAAAAGTCTTTTGTTTAACTAACTCACAGATTTCTAAGTTGTGCTGAATAGATCATCCCACGAAGATTTTTGTCTAAGAGCTGGTTCAGGATTGAAGCCGGGAGGTTGTGGCAAACAGGGCCGGCAGACGGCCCGTGCCGATTACGGCCGCGGGCGGATAAGCCGTGAAAAGAAATGTCCCAGTGATTGCACATCGCTGTGTAAACCGTCACCTCAGTCCAAAAGCTCAAGCAGACACCCAAGAACACGGACAAGGTAAAGTCGCCGCTGCACAAAAGGAATAGATTTGAAATACAGTTCAGTCGGGATAATGTCTCTTTAAGTCTGTGGACGCATGTTTGAAAAGGCGGCGGTGATGAGTTTCACCTTCTGACCCGTGCTGGTCCTGAAAGACGGCGAGCGCGGCACCTGTCTGAAACTGTGTTTTGCTTTATGTGACTGCATTTCACAAGAAAGAAAATGACTTTGATGGATTTACTAGACGGCAAAAGGAGAAGGTGTTTCTGGAGAAGCGTTTATTTAGTTTTCCACTTTTTTACGACATGAAAAAAAATAATGACGCTAACTTACTGTTTTCTGTCAGACAGAATCACAAGAAATATGTCACCACCTGGACAAAGCGTGTAATGTATTTTTAAGAAATCCTGTGTTTTTGCTGCCTTGACTCCATGCTGGCCTGTGGAATTTGGGCTTGTTTTCAATTCCAGTCCCTCCATTGTCTCTTGAGTCACGGCAGATGAACTTGCATGAAGAATGAATCTACAACAGTGTGTCTCCTTTTCTTTCATTGTAGGGTTTAAATTAAAATCGGATCTTTGTGTTGCTGTTACTTTACAACAGCTGCAGTGCATGCTGGGGGAAAAGAAGCACAGTGTCACTTAAGCTAGAAGATTAATTTAGAGAGGATCATGTGCATCTCCTATTGTTTAATTTCATCTCTTAAAGTTACACATACTTAAAGACTTGTAGCACAACCCCAATTAAGCTGCAGCAGGAAAAATCTGGCGCTGGTCCACATCTGCTTTGGAACAAGCCGCTCTCTGCGTTTATGGGGCTGTGGACAACGCCTGACTTCTACCCCACTATCCAAACTGACAGAGCTTTCATAAGAGCGTCCAGACCCAAGAACTGAGGGGAGGGTGCGGATTACATTTCCAGGCATTTGATAAGCGGGTTGCTATTTTCCTTCCGTCTCACGAACGTCGCTCTTGTCCTCCAGAGAGTCTTTCATCTCTGCAGCCAGGACCTGCAGTCTGCGGCGAGCTGATAGAATACAGGTACAGAAGATGAGCCACATCATTTCTCTTTATCTCGCCTGCCTTCTTACCAAACCAAGCTATGCTCCTATATCCCTCAAACTCCCCTACAACATGACATACACGCTGAGCCAAATCCATCAAGCAAGCCACCCAAGATATAGTACATGCCACAGCATAATGCGTTTCATCCTGTTTTGTAGTCATTTACTCTGTGGAGGTAGTAAGTAAAAAAGGGGTTTTGATGGATGTGAAAGCGGCTGTTGACAGAAATATTACCCCTCGCCAGGGCTTCCATGTGAGTTTTGTTAGTACTTCCGTTATTAGTGCGCTGATCTCCTCCTGCTGGGTATGGTTGAACGGTTGGTCGCTGGGTCACGGTGTCGCCTCATTGACCCAAACTCACCGGATTCCTGTTTTTATATTGTGTCTGGTCGAACCCAAACGCTAGAGACGCCAAGTGAGGTCGCGCGGCAGCGCCGCGCTTCCCGACAGGATGGAGGTGAGCTAATTGTGCCCTAAATTCTGACCTTCAGACAGAGGCAACCGCGATATTATCAGATCTCAGATTGCATCTGTAAGAGCTGGCGGCTGCGGGTTAAATCATGGAGTGATTACAAGGAAAAAAGGGAAACTAGGCCCTTCTGATGGTGTTAGCCAAAAAGAGAGTCCTTGGCGAGGGATTAGCGGATAAGAAACGGCGCTGTTGGACTAGAAGCTGAAGATTTGCTATTAATTCTTTGCAGCTGAGACAAGGGCAAACCTAAAGTGTCTCTGTGATACAGCGCAGCTCAACACTCTTTTTTTCTTACAGTTAGCAGTGTTTTGAGGAAACAACCACCACATCCTGCTCGATTTCTATGAATCCTTTTTGCATTTCTTATCAAACCTTTTTTTAATTGACCTCCCCCGTTTCCCAATCAATATGCATTAGTGCTTTGCATCGCGGTGCACTTTAACGATCGGTGGCCTTGATTAAGACTTTATAGGCTTTTATGTTGCGGGTGCAGAAATGAACAGTTTTCCCACCAGGACGCCTCTTTTTCACCGGTTAGTAAGTGAAAACCTGAATCCGCGAGTTCATTACAGAGTGTTTTTTTGCCCCTTCATCTAAACTCGCAGGATTTACGTGCATCTGAATACAAATGAACCCCTCTGGATGGAAGCGGCGTCGCATGCTTGTTTGTACTGTACCATCGTGACAATGCATGTTTCAGGGTCATTAGAACTGGATAAAAACTGATTATTGCAATAACTAGAAAATAACTGACTTTAAAGGTATCTGCAAACTGTGCCTGTCTGAAATAATGTGGGAAGAGCTAAAGAGCTATTTTCAGTTTTCCATTTCATTCCATTTCCATTCCATTTCCATTGTCATCAGTATGCAACGTTCTTCAAACTGTGACCAGCCTTTTTTCCCCGATCATGTCCAGTGTGTAGGTTTCACTTTGCTCCCAGAGCTTTTAGAATCTCCACCTCTCCCACTGTAACGGCCCAGTGGCTCAGCTACACCTCCTCGTCCTTTTGCCCATTCATTCCAGAGGCAGTGGCAGAGAGTGACACATTGCTTCGTGCTTTATTGATGAATTATGGCCAAGAGCTTTGACCTTGCGCTGCCACTTGACCTTACATGTTCTCCAACACTCATATCCTCAGTTGGCGGCACTGGAATAGATGAAAAACACGGCCCCATCAGAATGATTTACGTTTGGCTTGACTCAACACATAGATTCTTCTAAGCTGCTGCTAAATGCATCTCTAGAGGGCCGCTCTGTATTGTACTGTACAGCCATTTCTAAAGCCGAGGGGCTTTTGCTATTCTATCGCCTTAATTAAAAGACTGCACTGTCAAGATGCCTTTGTTCTACGAACTCGAATATCAAAATGGTCCCTTGCTAAAGAGAGGCTTGTGCTCTGCTTTTGTCCTTTGGATTAATTCAGCCTGGAATCTATATTTGATCAGGGCGCATGTATGGTCTGGGTTTTATCATAGTCTGTTGTTGATTTAGTTTCATGCACAAACACACAGGTTTTGCTTAAAATAATGCACTTGTGCAAGACATGTATTTGCGTGTGTGTGTGTCTGTGCTTTTAGGCAGCGCTCCATGCACAGGGTGATTATCTTAAATGGAGAAATTAAAGGATTACAAACCAGCCCAGTAATCCAGCTGTCAATCTCATGGCTCATTAGTAAGCAAAGCGGAGGGATAAGGCAGACACAGATATACAGCACAGGCAGAGCAGTCGAGAGGGAAACATACCTGTTTGTAGTGGAAAAGATGTTAATGTCTCAATCACGCAGGAAGGGAGGCTTTCTGGGTTTCGATATTAATTAATGACTTCTTCAATTAAACAAAAGCATTGATTTTGCCTAAGCAGCTGAGTGGGAATTCCTCAAACGGGAACCCTTTCACTGAGGTTGTACTGTAGAACTTAATTTACCACTGACTACAGGATATCGACTGTTTACTAAATCTCATCATTTCTGTGTGGAATTTAATTATTCGTGCATCTGATTATAAGTTGGCTCCATCCATACAGGAAAGGAGAAGCCGTCGTGTTACACGACAACATTCAAGTGTGTCAGCTTACGGACTGAAGCATAACTCTGTCTATTAGAAACCAGCCTCAGCGTTCCAACTGTCACAAGCCTCAGATCATACGCTGAGCTCTACCTGAGTTAATTCGATGCTTGTTTCACGGTTTTAAATAGCAAGTTGAGCCGCGGTGCCTACAGTGACGTACAGTAAACGTTGAGCGTGTGTGTGAGTGTGTGTCTGTGCTGCAGATTAGCCTTGAGTTGAAAGATATACAGCGCCGCTGCCATTTTTCACCAGGCTCCGAGGCCCATAAAAGAAACGGTTTGGGAAAGCATGGCGCCATAAAAGAAAATAGAAACACAAATCCTGACTCCATCATGGAAAAAGGGGGAAATTGCATCTCCTTTGGCGCTGATGCTTTTTTTTGGATTTGATTGTATCAATTTGCTGTCTGTGCGTATCTGAGAAGCAGACTGTGTGCTCATAGCTGGCGACTGGTGGATGCTGGGAAACACATCTGGTGGTGCTGATCTCGTCTGGTTTGTAAACCAGCAGTCTTTGTTCTTGGCTTTTAATTCTTTTCATGCACGTTCATGAACATCAGCCGTTTGGTCTCTGTCTGCGCTTGAATGCATTTCCACACTTTGCTCTTATTCTCACTGTCGTGTCATAAACAAGGTTTCTAGGCATTCAGCTGAACCCGTTTCCTCTCGAGCAAAGACTCCTTTTCTTGTCACTAAAAAAAAACAAAAAAAAAAACAAAAAAACAAGCCACTGTTGTTGCTACAGCAGAGTGAATTCAATTGTACTTTCCGCCGCAGACGTGCTGTTTGAAAGAACTCATTCCGGCCAGGATTCAGATGGCTGATTTGGAAATCACAACACAGAACCACGCTCCGTCCTATTGTGATGCAGATTTGTCTGTGGGAGGCCAACAAATCTCCAAATATGCTTTGCTGACCAGAATAAACACAAGCTATTCCTCAGTAGAATTGTAATGCAACTTAATCAATGTGTGTTTCCTGTTGTCGGCGCTGAAATCTTTTCATGCTTTCATTGCTTATTTTGCTTTCGTTTCATGAACGCGTCATCTGAACTTTTGTCTCACTCTCTCTCTGTTTCCCTTCAAACTGAAGGGAGCTGCTCACGCTCTCGCTCGCTCCCGTACGAAGAGACACCAAACGAAGCACGACTCCCTTTGTGTGACTTATATTTAGAGCTGCACTCAGACAGGAGCAGGTCGCGAACACGCACTGACACACACTCGGTGCAGAGGTTAATTCATTGTAGCCGAGGCCCCTGTAGGTATCTGCACAAATGTTAAACGTGCCATTATACTATTAGCTTTCACCCGCGAATGGGACTCCTGCGCTGTAGTAACACACCTACGAACAAGTATGTTTCCAATCCCTGCTCACAGTGGGAAAAAAAGATACATTTGTAAATCTGTTTGTGCCTTTTCTGCTGCTTAATTGTTCTTGACGCATTTTGTTGTGTGCTGAAGACAGAGACACGCTGAATACCCATGAGAAGATTATAGCCACCGGCTAGCAACACCCAGAAATCCACATACCAAAGATGTACTTGTCAAACGCACACACGCAAACACACAAATATGTCTTTTGCTGTGTTGCTATAAAAGGATGAAGAATTTTAAAATGTGCTTAAGGTGGATGTTTGGCTTTTTTAAGTCTCTATTTAGTCTGGTACAGAGGAAAAATCTGTAGCTGAGAATCCACTTTTTTTTAAGATATGGGAGAAAATCAGTGGAGCCCTCGTCTTCGCTGGCAGTGTGCGGTGCAGACACACACTGGCAGCATCGATCACAGCTTCAGAAGAATCACAGTTTTACTCTCCCACTCTGTCTCTCCGTGTGCCTCTCCTCCCCTCTCGTTGTCTTCCTCTTGTCTCGTTTCTCTCTGTAGCCTCGTATAGGTTTTCAGATAAAAATAATGGCCCAGAGAGTCAACAGAGAGGAGAGGCATAGAGGAGGAGGGAGGGGGGGGGGGCAGTG
Source organism: Betta splendens (assembly GCF_900634795.4). Lineage (NCBI taxonomy): Eukaryota > Metazoa > Chordata > Actinopteri > Anabantiformes > Osphronemidae > Betta > Betta splendens. The sequence goes on along the minus strand of NC_040885.2, from coordinate 1,337,196 downwards.
ATGGTGACAGTGTTGCACCCAGCAGTAAGACAATAAGAGGCAGCCTGACTAACTGTGGCCTGTGGGAATAGAAGCAGTCTTATTGCCATAAACAGCACAAACCTGGGTAAAAGAGAAACGGATGCTGCCACATTACTGTCGTTATGATCACAGCCACCACAGGGCTGTGGCAAAGTGAAAGATGCCTGCTCCGTCCTGGCACCGATTTAAACGCGGCGTCAGATTTATGGCCGTGTAAACCGATCTCACATCAAGGCTAATCCAAATGTTGACGCGTCAGAGCTGCCACGGCGAAGTGGAAAAAAAAAAAAAAAAGCGCTCCCCTCCGGCTCGCTGCTCATTTGTTGTCCTGCCCGTTTTGATTATAAGCACAGAGATTGTTCTGCTGATGGAATTTGCATAGAGCAGAGTAGCCCATCGACTGTTGTTCGGCGCGTAGCCTTTGAGCTCGGCGGCCCACGGCTCGCTCCTAATCTGCATTCTGACCCGCGGACATGGGAACGCCTCTGTGAAAGCATCATTGCGAAGCTGTGAGTTAAACATCCAGGTTGAGTAAGGTCCGCTGCCCTGCAGGGCCACATGGCCTGCTGCAGATAACTCACCTGTCATGAATAAACATCAGTCATCCGTAGATACAGTATCTGCTGGGCTTCCTGTTTTCAAGTGGTGATTCACAGCTTGATATGCATTTCTGTTTTACTTTCGTGAGATCATATCAGGCTACTGAAACGCCATGCGGCGCTTTGACCACAGCATTGGTCCTGCCTGTTATTTTTATGTGATAGCTTTTCATGCTCGGGTCGGGTTCAGGGCCCGCACAGCTCATTATTGTGGTGCTAGGGTGGTTGTTGGCAACAATACAGGACCTTCCTCCACCTCCGGGCCCTGCAGCATGTTGGATGCAATGCGAGAAGGAGTTTGAATAGTTGTGTGCATGATCCACACACGAAGCTGCAGAAGTATTTACGTTGAACAGTAAAAAATGGACTTAGAGTAGACGGAACAGTAAACCAACTTCACACTGGGATGATTAGTTTGTACAGAATGTAAACAGTTTACTCACAGATGTGTCTTTAGCTCCACAGGAAAAGGATTCAGACTCCTACTGTCTTGTCGGCCATGGCTTTGCACAGATGACTGGGTTTTATTGTTGAATGTCTCTGTGCATTTTGGTTTTGGAGATAAAGTTTTGCATGTCTGTTGGAGCCACTTTGCCAAACCACCAACAGATTTGCCTCAAAACCTTCATCAGGTTGGGCAAAATATTCCGCAAGTTTCCGTTTAGACATAAGCTCAAGAAAAGGCGTTTCAGGCTGAAACATTTACACTTAAAACTAAAGCCTTTTTTTTGTTGCGGTAAGTATCGCAGCACTTGCCCTCATCCTAATTCATGGAGTGGCTTTTTCTTTGGGTTTCAGTGAAACCTCAGGATTTTTGTTTCTGGCTGCCAACATGGCAGAAATTCAAAAGAATCACTAACTTCGTCTCGTTAGTAGGCATTAACAGAGACGGCGCCGGTGCCAAAATGGAAGCTGCATCCTGTAAATACTACAAGATGCTGTTTTCCACCATTTTTTTTCTTCCTCGTCAACCCCCCGCAGTGCTTCTCTTGTTTAGTATGCAAAGGCCGCATCCACCTGCCACAACACTTTCAACTGTAGGAACAGCATCCATAAAGCACGAGGAGCATCACCGAGGCCGAGGCAAATGCACACACTTATGTTAAGGGAAAGATAAAACCGAGACAAAGCGAGCGACCGACGGGCACACAGACGGACACGGAGGCAGAGAGTGAGACGACATCATTTTATTTGCTGCTGTAATTCTATCAAGACATCATCAGGAATGGGTCACACATGGATCACTAGCCTTAAGCGTCCTCTCCCCTCACCCTTCTCCTCTCAGCCTCTGTGCTCTCTCGCCTCCTTTTTGTTTTGATTTTTCTCTCTTTTCTAACCCTCTGAAGACTTTTAGATCCAATTTGCAGTCATCCCTGTGCCTGCGTTGCCATCTCTCTCTCTCTCTCTCTCTCTCTCTCTCTCGCTTCACTCTCTCTCTCTCTCTCTCTCTCTCTCTCTCTCTCTCTCTCTCTCTCTCTCTCTCTCTCTCTCTCTCTCTCTCTCAGCTTCATTGTATTCACCAGCCTGAAGCTCTGTGTGAACTTCTCCTCACACTCTGGAGATTGTATCTGTCTTTCCAGGGAGAAATAGAGCAAACAGGGAATAAAATGTTTACAGTGTATATCCTTCCTTTCTATTTTATTGGACATACAATGCATAGTACATACATATGGAGCTCTGGGTGCCTCTGTGCTTGAGCCTCCACCCATTTTCAATAATCTTTACCACACACCACCGGTAGTCAGAAGCTGGGCCCTTGCAGACTGCATTCTAAATACTCTCAAGGCTGTAGGCAAAGCAACATGAATTTCAATGAATTATTAAAGAGGATTATTTATTTACTTCCTCCGCACCCTGAACCACCTAACTGGGAAATCTACATAGCATTTTTCTGAACCTGTGGCACATTTGTATGCATAATTTACACTCAGGGCCGAATATTTTCTTTAGGATGTCGAGTTTAGTCTGTTCTCCGCTCACCTTTGGGAATCACACAGCGGACGGTGCAGTTGTGTAACTCTAATGGACTTTGATTGTACACGGCCGCCGCACTCATCTTCATGAAGAGATTGATATTGAAATGTCAGTTAGCATAATCGGTTTTGTGGCCATCATATGGTGCCTCTGAGTTTTCGGTTTGTTTAGATTAATGGCATTGTGTGAATCGACTAGCATTGTTCTGATGGGTGAGTGTCTGCCAACTGTGTGTGTGCGCGTGCACACGTGTGTGTGTGTGTATGTCTGACTATGTTGGCTGTGGGAAAAAAGAGATGAATAAGCGAGCTGAGGACTGGAGCGCTGCCAGCCTAGTGAGACACCGACGCACTGCAGATGAGCTCAGACCTCCATCCATTCACATGGAGCCTGTCACAGTGGGGTGACGACGCGCTCCCACTGTCGGTTCGTCTGTCGCCGTCTGTACATCACTACGTGTTTATGTTTACTGCAGTCGTGTTGTAGCTCAACACTTGTGTTGTGCCATATTAAAAGGCACATGAGAGAACGGCCTTGGTCGTATTATCAAGGTTTAATGGGAAAATCTTACCGATCTCATTATAAACAGCATTATTTATTTATAAATCCCTGCTTTGGAGCATTAACGGTACAGCGAACATCAGACACATTGCCTTGATAAAAAAAACAGCACAGTCCATGATGAAAATGTAAATCAATGTAATGTTAACCTTCCTCTGTGCTGTCTGACGTACAACCTTACACACACGTCTGTCCAGAGTGACAAACAGATGTGTGTGTGGTTAAAGACATCAAAGGATCCATGTATGGCACCACTGCTAGAATAGAGCTTGTTTGTGTTTTCAGGATTCATTTGCTCAAATTATTGTGCGTGATTTGTGATGCTAATAATTCCAGTCAGGTGTGAGGTTTGTAATAATCGACGGGGCGGCAGATGATTGTAAGTAGCATGACGACATTTGATCTGAATATGTACCTACCAGTCTGCTGTATAGCACATGAATTAAAGATTGAGGCAAATGCATGTGGAATAAATAACAAAACATGGTGGTGTTCAGAACTGGAAAGATTTTTTACCTGTCAGAATCTTGATCTAGAAAACCATTTTCCGAATGCAAGTTCAGAAGTCAAACGTGCTGCAAAAAGATATGCAAAATGTTCGGGAAGAGAAGACAAAAGTCAAGCGCAAATTGCTTTCTTTTGGAAGGGCCCTCAGAAACCAAGTTTCGAAGGGAGCAAAAAGTCAAAGATCCCCTCCCACACAAAGGGAAAAGCAAACTTGCCTAACTGCAGCTGTACAAAAACCCACGGCTGCCACCAGGACCAGAAATCCTGCTGCTTTTCTCATTATGAAGGAAACATTTTTTGGTTATAATGAGACAGATTTGTTTCACTTTCTTTGTAAAAGTTTTAGGTTTTCTTTTACACTAATAACAGTAATAATTCTTAATTCTGATGGTGATTCTGATTGAAAACATTCACATGCAGTTAAAATGTGCTAAGAACTGAGATCTAAAAGCTGAGGAACGGGAAAACAAGCAGTGATTGGGAGGATTGGTCCACAAACGGCTTTTAAAAGGTCTGTTACACAACCCAATGCTGTGTGGATTTCTTCAGTCGTCAAAATGATGCACATCCATATTCTACATCAGCACTATTACTGACAAATCAATTCAAAAACTTTGCTAGACCATTGGCCTTGGTGTCCTCTCATTAGGTTTTTACTGGATCGAGGTCCTAAAATGAGAACAATATAACAAAGCCCAGATATTCTTGTTCTAAAAGCTGCATTTTTTGCTGTAGTACAAGGCGGTTTAATGGAAAAACACTGTAGTCCTCATCGTGACAGTAATTCGCAGTTGATCAATGCGTCCCAAGGTTTCCTGCTTTGTGTTGAAGACAGCGAGTTTGGAGCAGTCCTCTGGACTCTGCCGCCGTTGGAACAGTCAGATGAACAGGCGAAGGATCATCTCACCTGCGCGCGGTCAGCGTGAAGCAGCCTACAGCCGCACAGACTAGTTTGATGTGTGAACTTTGTGCGGGCGAGGAGCTGGAGTCTGGAGAGTGGCTCCCGGAGGGGGGGGGGCTCACCTTTGCTCCATCCCCTCCTGGTTGTCTCTTTCAAATGCTGGTGGAAGGTTAAGAGCTGACAGGCATTTCTAATGGCTTACTCAGGTTATGTTATGCTGGGGGTGGGGGGGTGGTTATAGACGCTGGGCCCGCATCGTCATACTGTACGTAGCCTTGTAAATGCTGCTGAATCAAATCCGGCCGAGCCGAGCCGAGTGCTGCAGAGCTCAGGTTACATGGTCAACGTAATCCTCAGAGAAACGGTATTAGTCAGGCCGGCGCATTGCTGATATGCTCTGACACAATAGACTGTAAAGGATGTGTGAGGCGAGTTACATTAAATATCTCTCAGGGCTTCTCCCTTTCATCGCATGGGCGTGCACTGCGCCAGCCACAGCGGGGGCTAAACAGGGGAGGGCTGCGCTCATGACACGCTGCCGATTTGAAAGTGGGCGAGGAGCCGATCGGAGCTGAGTTAGGCCGACAGCGGGACTGTGGCTGCTGCTCTCTCCGTCCTTTCCCACAGTCTACTTTGTATACGTTCCCCTTTTATCTATCTTGTCTTCATCATGATTTTTCTTCCTGCTCCACTCTGTGACATTTATTCCCCTCCTCATTATTCACCTCTGCTTCTGAACGTTTCTTTGGTGTGGTCTCCTGTCAAACTTGTGTTGATCCTTCCTCGCGACGCCTCCGCCTATTTTATTTGTTTTACTGAATCAAGGCCACAGCAGTGAGCTCTGACGGGACTCTCCATCATGCTCGGCCTCGTGATTGATCTCAGATGGTCTTCTGGAGACTAAGGACTTATAAAACAGACAAACAGTGGGAACAGAAGGTTTGTGTGCAGCAACGTACACGCACACGCCGACAAACAAGCGGCTGAACCTTAAACGGTGAGTTACAGGAATTGAGTTTCTGTCTTGACCTCCGTTTGATTAAGGTGCAACCATTTTCAGCATGTTTCTCCGCCGTAGATGGGAGCACTCACGGTAAAAGCCCTTTTATTCACACTTATTTAGATTAGGCCCCGTCAGCCCATTAGCATGGACGCTGCGGCCCCTTGGCAAGAGTTGCGCTTCTGACATCCAACTCAATCATTTATGCTGCCCAGTGCCAGCGTTCATGTCCAGCAGAGAGAGATGGCACATGGGCAGGAGGTGGCAGCCTGCTCCTCAGATGGCCTCACTGCATTTGTATAAATCAATATAGTTTAAAAATAAATCGCATATTGTGATGAAGGGCTGTGGGAACTTTGCACATTTTGTCTTTACAGTCCCATTTTTAGACGCTTAAACAGATGACATTGATTCACCGAGCTCGTTCGGTGTCATTACCAAAGAGGAAAGTGCCTCAGTTACCTCTGTTTGATTGTTACATGTGTGAAATGGGATCCAAACTGCACTGCAGCCTGCTCCCATTTACACACGGGGCTCCGCCGATAACGGATGATAATAGCGCGATCTCAGAAGGATGCCTGAGTAAAACGGCTCGCTCATCCGAGAGATTACCTCAAACCGTCGTGGAGAAGTTTATTGACGAGTGTGTCCACCCCATTACGGGGCAATGAGAAGGAACAAGGGCCGAACACAGAGAGGAAGACGTTGAGCATCAGAGGTGGACAAATTGTCCTATGATTCAGCAAAATACAGAGAAAACACATTTTTGTCTCCTCATTTCCTTTTATTCCCCTTCCTTCCTTCCTTCCTTCCTTCCTTCCTTCCTTCCTTCCTTCCTTCCTTCCTTCCTTCCTTCCTTCCTTCCTTCCTTCCTTCCTTCCTTCCTTCCTTCCTTCCTTCCTTCCTCCCTCCTGCCTTTCTTGCTGTTTTTTTATCATTCACCCTTTGACCTTTCATGCGTAACAACATTCCATCAACAGGAAGTTATTCATGGAGGTCGACTTGAAATGCTTTGTAGTGAGCTTGGAATTGAGGTTTGGTTGCATCGAGTGCGAGCTGGTATCCAAAATACTGTTTCATTCATGAAAAAGGGGGCTGTGAATTTTACATGATCACACTGTCCTAGATTTTACACGTGAGCTCTGATGTCTGCTGCTTATCCAGGAAGTGTTGATTCAGGGCTTTGCTGGGAGGAGAACGTCCAATTACTCCCAGGGTGAAAGCCATCGATAACTGAAACACTAAATCATTGCTCTTTAATTGAATCGGAGTTGTACTATTTTTCCTGGTTATTTGCTAGAACAACAGAATCACTTCTCATCAACCTGGTCAAGTCTGCGGGAGACTCAGTTATCGCGGAGGAAAGGAGGGTCGAGGGGGTGAGGCGGGGAGTGACAGGAAGGATGAGCGAGTGAGGTAATGAAATTCCCGCGCGGCTTGTCCATCCCCGAGCTCGGCCCATTAACGAACGAGCAGAAGTCGGCCATCGCTCGGGAAACGCAGCGCGCGCGCACACACACTACAATGGGCCCCTTCCCTCGCGAGCGGCGCGGTGCAGGAGGGCTTCAATTTGCTGCTTCTCTCCCACAGAGCTTGGCATTCAGCGGAGCGTTCCTTATTCAGAGAAAGCATCCGCGGCAAAATAAAACTAGTGCCATCTGCTCTATCTCCCCTTGCTTCCCGCCACAAAGCAGATGATTATCAACTGGAGCCTGCTCAGCTTCAGCGGAGCACTGGAGCATCTGAGCCAGCAACCGAAATATCAACTGTCTGAATTCGGAAACTTTTGACGAGTTACAGACTTCCTCTTTCAGTAATGTGCTTGTTTGCAGTATAGCTGATCCGTTGACATTTTATGCAGCGCGGCACATTTTTGGAAATACCATGCATAATTACCCTAAACACAGGCCTCTGCATTCACCATTGTGAGCACAACCACCATGGTGATAATGGGCTGCATTACTGCTGTTAACAATGCGTGGTTTGAAGGATGTTATTTAGCCTTTTTGCTGCTCTGTTTGCACAGCGACGCATTCACAACCAAAGGACAGTCAGAAACAATAGAGGACACTATGAATGGTTGCCGCGGGGGTCCATTCATACCCTCCTGTGCTTGTCTTTATGGAAATGGTGCAACTCTGCAGGCCACTGTGTCACAAAGTGTATGATCAAGAGGCTGCTCCCTGTGCATACACATACAACCGCTAGAAACAGCCTGAAAGGTGTTTTGAACACAAAAAGGCCTTATTGGTCTCATTACATTATTGTTAATTGAATTGTTTTAGCTTTAGTAACTGTCTGCCTCTGTTGAAGTTAGGCTCACGTGCAGCACATCCACTGCCACTGTAAGTATTCACTGATGCAAATATACTCCAAAAAGCCCTTCATTGCGCTTATTTGGTTAAAATTAGCCTAAAGCCTCTGATATGGAGCCGTTTATGGAAATGTAGTCTGTTATACATAGATAACAATTATAGACTCGCTAGACCTTTATAAACATTTGACTTTGTTTTATCGTCGTCTGGAATGAACGGGTGTAGAGTCATAGCGCTATAGACAGATTTGTTGACAATAACAAAAACACTTAATAGTATCAGCTTATAAATGAATTGTGTGTAGCACATACGTAGCGCCTGTTCCTACTGCCTGGCCCTTTGTTCTGGCTAATACTGGTGGACCGCAAAAAAATGTGGCAGATTCCTTGGTGCAAACATCCAATGCAGCATCGATATGAAAGCGCTCTGCTTTATGCAGAGTGGCGCTATTCTTTTTGCTTGTCACCCTCACGTTAGTTGAATGCATCCTGCCTGCCATTGTAAATACAATGTCCACCATATCACAGAATGGATTGTCAATAGGGAAAGGCTCCCTCCCCTCCACCCTAATCCGATTTACAGCCTATTTGTCTGTTTCATAAAAAGCCTTTAAATCTGCCGCTTGGCTAGTCTGCCTCTCACATCCCAGATCTGGAAGACCGAGATGGGGGGGGGGGGGGGGGGGGGGGGGGGTGGAGCGGAGAGCGACGAGAGCATGGATGGAGACGCGGAGGAACAGAATGTGGCTCAGTGTAGCCAGGCAGGCTGACGGAGCGAGAGACAAAGCAGCACGCAGACAGGAAGACGCTCCGCTCACAGGCCCTCCACCGCTGCTGTTTCTCTTCCTCACCGAGGAACTTAAGTCGAATTGCTTTAGCAATTATTCATGTCGCACGTTTATTAAATATGAATAATGGAACACATGCTAACACGAAAGATTATAGACAAATCAGATGAAGCTACTGTATTTAGAAATAAATGAATAGCTTTAAGAGCCTCCATCCAAGGAGGAGAGGTTTGCCTTGTGAGGTGCATTCAAAGAACATAGGGATTCCGGGGCTTGGTGCCCACAGCGAGGAGCATGAAGAACAAGCTAGCTCTGCGGGTTGGTTTATCAGCAGAGTGATGGAGAGCGGTGCCAGCTCTGCCTCGAGCCATGACGAAGCACTGTCGAACACTGGGGCGATCTGCTGCCAATCCCTACTCCTAATACATGTACCTAATGCGTGTGTGTGGAGACAGTAGGCACGCTCGATTTGCATGAGCTACACATGCACTGTGTACCGGGGGAGCGTAATTAAAAGCTTTCTTGTGCTTGTAATGACCCTGCAGCACCTGTTTCCCCCGCTGCCTGTCTCCTTTGCCCACATGGTACCACTCAACCGCCGCATTGTCTCGTAAGTGATGCGAACGCTCAGGGGCATACTTTATTCTGTAAAGTTCGATAGGTTTCATAAAGTTGAGATTTGACTCATTAAATCAGAAGAGTCGTTAAATGAGATCAGAACAAGAATAAATTAGACACGTTGAGGCAGCCCAAAGCAATGGAAATGCAAATAGCGACGAACACAGTTATTTAAATGTGACTAATAGGTTATTTATTTTATTGTTGCGCAATCACACAGTCAGTAGCGTGCTTGCAACCCTTTACCCCTTTTGTGTTACACACACACACACACAAACACAACGGTGTAATGACACACATACAATATGAGCGCTTTTTGCCTATTTGACTGTTGGCTGCCCTTTAAATGCCTCAGCGTCGCCGTGTGCGCGGCTCCATGGCATTTATACAAATGTGTGAGGGCATGAGAATGTTTTACACCCACAGGCCCCTCTGGTGCGTAGTGACACCTTTTGTGAAAAAAGGTGTCGCGGCTCCTATGGTGGCGGCTGGTTATGAGGATTTGCGCGTGGGACAGTAACCAACCGGTCTGTGAAGTTACAGTAGAACATCCTCAGGGGGAAGAACAAAAGCACAGTTAAGGAGACAAGGATGCTCTGAGATGATGGTTTATTAGCTTAGGGTTTTAATGTTAAACGAGAGGACGGAGGTGTAAGTGTGTATTTGGAGGCTCTGTGAAACTCCGGGGTCGGTGTTAAAAAGAGGACACGGTCTTGGAGGATGGGATCATGTGAATGAAGGTGGCGATTAAGTACAAGTGAATGAACGGGAGGAACACAGGGAAATAAATGATTTGAAAAGGTGGACTGACTCTTTTTCTTCTCAGGTTAAACTAATTCCACCCTGCCACTGACTGACGGAGACTCCTTCTACAAACCTTTATGGTCAGCGTTGATGAGTAATGGCTCGCCGGCACAATTAACAAATGCATAATGGCTCCCGCCGCCCACCTTTATCCTGTACTGATGGCTTTGCAAAGCGGAGCCACGTAATGTCGCTAGATTCATTCAGGCCACAGTAGAAATTTCTTTCAGCTGTCTCGCATAATAGTGACCGTTGGCCAATTTCCCCCCACTTTTATCAATACTAAGCTCCTTTTTTGTCCGAGGCTCAAAATGTCTTCTCAAGGTAAAAACGTTTCTTTATGACATGCAGTTTAATTGCGCTGCGCTCACTGCTAGACATCTTCTCCTTCGCCTTTTACAGCGACGAGGTCACAGCCCCTCGTTGCCGCGGGGCGGCGAGGGAGGCATCTCCCGACGAGCGCATCTTGTATTTCAGTCCAGTATTCTCGCGGTCGCCCTAATATTTCTTGTTTGTCTGGCTGAGAGCAAACAAGATACGCCGGGGACGGAGCAGCAGCAGAGGCGTGGCGTGGGAACAAGGCTGGCAATTAAATGTGTCTGAACACGCTCAATACATGCCCTCCATATTATAAGCAGCTCTGGGAGACGGCCGCGCTTATTGTTTTTAAACTTGCAGCGGGCTGGCGGCCAGCGCCACGTTTGTGCAGGGGGATGAATGGAGGATTTGATAAAAGCAACAAGTGCGACCCCACTTTGAACCAGGGCACGTTTATCTCTCGGACTAATGGAAGAAGGTGCGGAGAGGTGCCCCCGGGAGGCCAGGACAGAGAGAGATGGTGAATAAGCAAGGGGGGGGGAGGTGCAGGATGGCCACACAAAGCCTGGCATTATTGTAATACACCCCCCCCCCCCCCCCCCACATACTCCCTCCTGTGGGAGAATTGGCTGAATGCGCCTCTCCTGGACCACAACTCAGTCAAGGCCGCGTTGCATCGTTATTCACTTATCTGAATAACAAGTGGAATGAGGCGGAGGCGGCAGCAAAGCCAGCACAGGTGACGCGCGCGGACGCGGATCCATATTCTGACGACACCAGACCCTACAGGGAGCGCGGTCCACAGCTGGGCCGTCAGTCTCACCAGCGGCGTCGGCCGTCTTTGGACCGGTCGCGGGTTATAAAGAGGCGTGTAATCCTTTCGGGGCTCCCTGGGATTTGATGTAAGAGCTTTCCCCTGCACTCATCCTCTGCTGTCGATGCTGTCGATGTCGCAAATAGTTTCTTTCCTCTCCCCTCTCGGCTCTGGCTGGCGTCTCCCCGGCCTCCCTCACTTCCTACATTAAGCTGGCTGAAGTCGCCCCGCGCCGTCTGTTTGATGTGACGTGTCTATTTACACGCAGATACCTGTGCTCATATTAAAGACAAAACGTGCATCGCGCTCCCTCGTGGTCTCACTTTTATTGGAGTATCATTTTGTTGATTTGCAGCGCTTCTTTGAAATCGCTCACAAAGAGTCCTTAAAGCGATATTAATTCCCCGTTGGATGTGTAGTTGAAAACCCAGGTGAAGCCTGCTCAAACATTCTCCTCTAGTTTGCTGACTTCAAAGGCAACGCTTACTTTCCGCTTGCCTCCGCTCGCGCGTGGAAGCTTCGCCACAGCCAGTAGAGAGACTCTGACAGCTGCGAGCTCCGTAATGTCTGCTGCCGCGTGTGCATCACTCAGCCGGTGCTGCTGCCGCCGCTGCCGCCGGGTCTCCTGCAGCACCGCGGCCCGCGGCCCGCTCCCCCCTGGCCCGGACACCTGTTAGTACACTGGCAGGTAACAAGCGCTTTAGCCCACCTAAGAACAGGTGATCCTTCACAGATGGAGGAGGCTGCACCCAGGGGACTTCACGCTCTATCGTTTGCATCTTTGGCTCATAAATCTTTTATAAAGGATGTCAGTTTTGCTTACATAGAGGAAGGGGAGTGCCCCTCAGGACCGGGATGAAGTACAGGTACAAAAGGATTCTGCGAGCGGAACTCGGTTTGGGCGTCTGCTTACTCGTGGGAAAGAGAGCAACTTTTGTTTGCAACTGTTTTATATTCTAGTTTAGTGTATGTTCCATCTTTTTAATGTCCCTATTATATCATAGGTATATTTACCATACTAATAGCGGCGTCCATTCATATGCAAATGTGTCAATGCTGTTTGGAATTCATTCAGATCCCCGTCTGCATTACACTGGATTCCTGTATCATTTAATTTGAATATGTGTTCTGACCCGATTATTATACTTTTCTGGAGTAATTTCTGGGCCACAAAAGCAAAGCTGTGCGTGCATTATTCTTCTTTAGTGACATATTTAGATACGCATACCATCAGCCCAAGACAGAAACACATTCTCTCCAAGAGAAGCGTGCCCCCTCACCTCGTTCTCTTTCTCCGTCTTTGTTTTTCCTTTGTCTCACTTCAAACTAAGTGACAGCTAATGGACTCTGTGCTGCATCGCGCCTGTAACAGCCTGTTTGCTTTACTGTAACCGTGTACGGGGGGAAATGCCTTTTGTCCTGAGGCCTAGCGGTGAAATTTAACCCATTTAACATAAAACAGAGCTCACACACACACACACACACACACACACACACACACACACACACACACACACACACACACACACACACACACACACACAAACACACACACACACACTGAGGTTGTTCTGAAATGTTGTCACCACGCTGTTGACAAGCCGTTGACTATTCGTGACCTTTGCGATCGTTTGGACCGCTCGCGTGTGTTATACGCGTCATGAATATTTCAACTTTCAACTTTGCGTCCGTCCCGGCTTGTGGGAAATAACACGGATCAGTGTCAACAGATGTTTCCCTGTTCACGACGACGTCCCACATCATACAAACAAGTGTGAGAATTCCAGTACAACAGTTGAATACGTGAGCTAGACTCCTCCAGATCTTCTGTAAATGTCAATGTGCATTTATGCATGAAGAGAGGCGACAGGTTCCCTTGATAATTTCCGCCACCCTGAAGTCATTGTTGCCGTGTAATTGTATCACAACTCACCTGTTTGCTGAGGGAGTGATCCCAGCTCTGTAAATCAAATTATGTTGTTTATTCCGCCACTAATGAGTGATTTAATGATATAAGTGTTCTGGGCTAATGCCAACCTGGGGCCATAAGGAAGCAGCGTCCTACTCTGGCAGACTTGCCAGGCAAATGAACACCATTAATGCTTGTGTGCTGCATGAGTGGAGATGATGAACAGGAATTAATCACACTGTCATTTCCTCCAGACTTCTGTGTTTGTTTCTTTCCCTCCAACTCGGTCCCGAACTGGATGTCCACTGTGCTCATCTCCATCTCATCTGAATCTCTATCTTAAGGACGAGACGATCTCTCTTCCTTCTTAATTTCTTCTGTTCCTGTCAACAGCTTCTCCCTGTCCCCACCAATCTGTCCATCCATCAAAATTACCAGTTTTTCCCCCTGTAATATTCTTGGCCCTCATAGTCCGGGATGGAGAGAGGAGATGAAAACACATCAGCTGTATTAGAGATGGACGGTATTTACTTTACCAGGATATTACAAGCCTTAGGCTGCCCATGGTGTACAAATAAACTGCCATCAGATGAAGAGAAATGCAATGTTTTATTATCATATTTCCCTCAAGCTCTTTAATGTGATTCTAGTTTCATCAGACTCCTATGAGCTCATATTGGATTTCCACTGTCCTCCATGGAAGGATTAGCAAACATGTGAGTTTCAGCTCAACATTCATGCTCGAGAGACACTGTTGGGGTGAACTTGATCAAGCACAAGAGACCAAAAGGTTTTTTTTTTTAAAATCTTCCAACCTTAAAGCAACAGAAAGGGGGTCCGTCTTTTTTCTCTGTTGAGTTGAAAGGCGAGTGATAGTAAATGACTATTGATTGGCCGACCGCGGGGCCGGCGGCGCGCGGCCTTCTAACTGCTAGTCTGGCTGAGCGGCTATTATTAGCGCTGCTCGGCACGTCGCGCACGACCCAGGTAAGTGGCTGTCCCTGACAAATGCTGTTTGCCAGCCCAGTCCATTATCTGTGGGGAGCAGGATGACCGCTGGGCCTCACTGCTAATATGCAAGGAGATGCTTATCAGTTCAAATTAAGAGGAAGCCCTCCCAGAGACCAAGGGATGTAATTGTTTTTGACAAGCCACAGCCTCCCAGCCACGAACCCTCCAGAGAGGAAATGGATGGAGCGGCTCTCATGGGTGGAGGCGGCATGTGAAGCCCGTGAGGCGCACCCTGTGAAATAGCCACCGCACCGGGATGTAGATGTGTGTAATTTAATATGGCATCGGTTACGTTGGCATGGCGGTGGTTGGGCTGTCCTTTCGGATTACAGAAAGTCTACATGATTGTTCTGCATTTCTCTGAATTCTAATAGAGAGATGATTTGTGAGGGAACTCGTGCTCACGTGAGAGGTGATCTATCACGGCGCCGAATTAAAATCGCAGGGCCTTGGAATATGTGTCATTCTTAGAATCAGCAGAACAAACAAATAGCCGGTCCCAGAGACACTGAGGCATCAGCTTGATGATGCGGTTGTGCTGTAAAGCTCTATTTTTGCACTGTTGAGAATCGCTAACATGGACGCAGTAAAACAAATAAGTTGTCAGGACTGACTTTTTTATAATCTGGGGGAGCATCTCAAAGAGACCCCAGCTCGTTTTTACAGTAATCCACCAGGTTCTGTCTGTCTGCAAGCGTGTCTGCTGGGGTGATTTGGTACCAGAACTGTCTCTCCGGTCCGGTTGAGCCTTTTTAATCTGATGCCTCATATTACACATTTTTACTGCAGTGGTAGACAGGTAGAAACTAGAGAAAAGTGTCTCAAGACATCTGTGCTCCCCAAAATGAACTGAGACTGTGCTATCTGTCAAACGGCCAAGGAGCGGTGTCACCTCATGTCACGCTAAAAGAGCAAAGAGACAAATGCGGTGAGAGGAATTCCTCCCATGGTGCCGAACCTGACTGCTTCCAAGACCCTGACAGGTTCTTCTCATACCTGGCTTAATGTGATACATACTCTTTGACAGCCGCAGACACCGTTATGCATATTATTCATCAGTATTCACATTTGCCTCTATTTGCACAGTTAAAGTGCTGAGAAAGATCCGTTCGATGGGCATGAATAGCTCTGACAGCCCGTCCCTCGGGGAGATGGGTTTACTAATTGTTGGTTTTTACTGGCTATTGTACACTCCATTTGCCAGTGTTTATGGCACCTAAAGACAGTAGCAGCAGCCGCAGCTGGCGCTCGCAGAGACGGGGATGTGTCTCGGAAGATTTTCGAACACGTGCTGTTTCAGGTGATGCTGCAGAATTACTGTGAGGAGGAACAGCAGGGATTCGCGAAGATATAATAACATATGACAGACGGACAGAATTAGAATCAGTGCTTATTAGAATTAGTTTAATTTAAGAGCAAAAACGAAACCCGTATTCTTCATTTTGCTGAAGCTTTTTTAGCTCAGGCGTTGAGTAGTGTCACAAGCCGTTGAGACGAGCTCGTTTTCGAAAGAGCCCGGCCCAACCTGCAGCACGACGCTGATGCTACTGTGAAACATCTCCAGTAGGACTTTGTTTAACTTATCTTTTCATTTTCTCAGCTGAACCCAACAGGAATCGATGGATAAAAAACACGGTTAACAAACACTGGAGCTGATTTGTAAATAAGCACTGAACAGTGACAGCTGATGGATTCCTAAATGCCATGTGTCAACAGCTGAATGTTCACAAATGCAACATTTACGGTGCGTGCACACACAGACAGACGGGCCATCCAGCGTCTCTAGCAGTCGGCTTCAACACCGAGATCTGAAACCAATTTAATATCTGTCATGTCCCCATTAAAATCAGAGCGTTAATTACACCTCATAAAAAGCCTGTCATGTTTCATAATCCCACAAGCAGCAACAATTCAAACTCAATCAGCCGCTCGCATCTAGCATTGAATTAGTGCAGTGTCAGGCCGTAATTGAATGCTTGTCCAAGCCGGGCTCAAGTCTGCCAATTTAAACGTGTTTATTATTCCCCATCTAGATCATATATGTGACCTTGGAGCCTTGGAGGCTTGCTTGTTCTGCGAGCGGCTTGGCCCGAAGGAGGGCTCACGTCGGTCCGTCGTTGTCTGGCCGGCGGCTGAGGAGTGGACACATCTTACTTGGATGTTTCTCTCTCACTTTGTCTGTTTGCTCTGCCTCTCCTTCTGACATTTTTGACATCTGACATCCATTTATCTCTTATTAATTTCCCCGTATTCCCATCTGGACGCGAGGCAGAGAGGACATTTTCTCTCTAAAAGACCAATTTCTGTTCTGGTGGAAATGGTCCGAGGGCCACCAAGTACTGGGAACATTTGGACTTGTAGAATAATAAAGCCATCATCTAATAGAAAGTGCTTTTTGTACAGTTTCTATAAAAAACATGTTTTCAGCAAGTTGTGAGTGTGAAATCAAGACTAAGAATCTGAAACACGAGTCCCAATGATGTGAAATGGAAATATGGTCCCAGTTCATCCCGTTCAAAAAGTTGCTCACTGGTCCTTCGAATAAAAGCTCTAACATTGGTGAATAACTCTCACTCTTTTGGTTTGAAATGATAAGTGAGTATAAACAATACAACCAAATTAATACCAAAGTAAAATTACTAATGTGACTGTCAAACACATCAGAACAAAACCACGTAACCACCATCCATCAAGCAGATTTAAACCCAGAGCATCGTGGTGAGGACTAAAGTGCCAACAAAAGCATTCTCTGCAGCGCTGTGTTGAACGTGTGGGCTTTCTAAACATTTACTGCCGCCGCTGACGAGTGATTGCAGTATGTGTAGACCTTCGTCGGACGCGGTGGTTCCCTCACACCGCATTAGCACAGTGGGCCATGAGGCCAGACAAGATGGAGGTGGTGAGGTCAGTAAATGTGAAGTGCACAGAGGCAGAAAAGCGAAAAGTGAATCAGATGACCCTCGAAGACTTAGCACCTGGGCGCGACCTGCTTGTAGACCCCCTGGCCGAGGCAGAGGAGGCTCCAGTTTACTATAAGTAGCTGCCATGCTGATGTCAGAAGGCAGAGGAAGATGAAAATTAATTCTGTAATAACCCACAATTTCCGTTGCTCCGGCCACTTTAATCAATCAGCTCAACACGTTTAATGTGTGGTAACACGGGTGCAAAATAATTTTTTTAATGATTACTTAGCCTTTAAATTGTTACAGTTATGATTAACTTAACTATAAAAGATAATGTTGAAAGTCTGGGCTAATTTATACTTTCAATGAACCTGTGCATCTCTTCCATTATTCCATTTAAGTCTACTTAAGACACTCAGATGTTTCCTAGTTGATCCATGGTTTATGTTTTCATAACTACTGTAATTAGTGATATATTATTATATTTTGGTTCTTCATCTGATGTCAGCATTGAAATGGCAGTGATGCAAATGCTGACAGGGAGGGCTTTTAATGTTGAAGAAAAAATTGGGCTAAAGGAAAAACCTTACAGCACCCGAACGAAACTGCGTATTTGTTAAATATGCACACTGCACATCTGTAGCAGCCAAGACTCAGAGCTCTTTTTTCGGTCTGAATAGAGTCTATAGTGTATATAGTCTGACAGACACACGAGGACCCTTGAACAAAATGATTGCCTATTTCTCTAAGAAGTAACGCAGCACTGAATGTGTTCTAACACAAATATGATCCTTAGCATTCAAGCAAATGGGACGAAGTGGTTTGGATTAGTCGAGTCGGAGCCTTGACCTACATTCAACTGTGGGTGGCCCGGTCATGCAAGAGAGCCCTCAAACCTCCGACAAGCTGAGTGAAAAGAAGTGGGCAAAAATCCCTGAAGGGATCCGAGAGGCGGCTCAGTAGCTGGAAGACAGTTACTTGAAGTGACTGATGATGAGAGAGATAACAAGATACTCTGCAACACCCGGCGTTGGCAGGAGCAGCTGTGTGTTCAGGTGAAATGCTGATAGGTGACTTAGCGGTGGTTTCTACAGGGCCTAACTGGATGTCAGTGGAGGCAGCATCAGCTGCATAGATATGACAACAACAGCTTGCAGTGAGTGAAACGCACTTGTGATGATAGTGATCCAGACAGGCCAGATCTAGTCATCCACAACCACAGCAAGACCTCATTTCACCCTTCACCTTGACTCTAACTGGATTTGAGTTCCCCTTCTTCTCTTCCATTTGCCATCAACAGTGATAAAGAACACAAGTGGAACATTGTAGCCCTGACAATTTTAGATAAGCTATATTTGGACTGACTACTACTTAACAAACTGTTGCTTCATTTAGTTTGAGCAGCTGTAGGTCTCACTGTTTGACATCACAGCATGATAGTCCTGGCTCCAGTACCAGAATCACCCAGGTGCCTTCCTGTGTGGAGTTTGCATGTTTTCCCGTGGCTGCGTGGGTCTTCCTCCCACAGTGTGTAATATATGTATGACAGACTTAATGTTTACATAAATGCTTACAGTAGATATTTCTGGTTTCCCAGTCACGACAAATGGCACAAACCACATAGTGCACAAAGGACAAAATAATCAAGTTTATAAGTTCAATTTTGTGCTTGTTTCATTTTGAGAATATTACTGTTCTGTTTGTCCTTTTAAAATATGGATGCAACTTGTGCATTTGTGTACGTTTGACCAGGTTTTTTTTGGTTGTTGCTATTGGTCCTCAGAAATTTCAGTTTACAAACTTAAAAAATGTGAACCCTTTCACACACAGACATTGATTTTAAGCTTTAATTGGTACCAATGCTGAACACATCCATTAAGCATCTCGGTCGCTGCATTAAACTTTTCATTAAACCTGCACAACATTTACATGCAAACTGTTAGTCTTGAAATAACAGCTACCTGGGGTTATTCTGCAGCACTTCCCGTTGAACTGCATTGACTCTCACTCAGAGATTTTCATTTCGCTAAACCCGCATTCAAATTACTTTTTGTTGATGCAGTTGACCTATGGGCTCGCAAACAGCCCACAGTGTGAGCGATGAATTCAGCTTAATAGCTTGTGCATTATTAGTGGCATAGACAATTTACAATATGTTTATTATTGTAACTTTATCATAATATATAAATAAATACATTCAGGTGCGTAAAAGTTTTCCTTCACACTGGAACCAAGTTTTAAAATTCATACAGCAAACAAAATAGTCTGCACTAAAATTAGCTGCATATGTTAGCATTCAAAGCTAACGGCCCACACTCACCATCTGTGGCCATGAGGCTGTTCTGAGCTGGACCTGCAGTGTTTTATCAGGTTGAAGAAACTACTGTATGATGAACCTTGTCAAACTGTTGCTCAGCTCGTGTCTATGCACTTTTGTTAGTCTTGTACCAGTTGTAATTAGGTAAACTGTTTATTGGCTTCAGGTGATGGAACGATAACCTCCATCTGAAAGATTTGTAATAAGTGTCAATTTAACTGCAAACAGTGTACAGTAAAATGAAAACATCAAGTAGGGTTTTACCATAAATGTAGAGGTTAGCATTATACATAACACTTATAATGAGTGGCTGCTTTTTTAATGATATTATTTAAAGCTTGTCAAGGTAAACTAGTGAAGCACCCTAATAAATGTTAACACATTTAATTACTTTAACTCTACAGCCAACTTAATATCAGTGAATTTCTTTAATTAGTTTCTTAGAATTATGCGATCATAAATACAGTCTTCTGCTTCAATAATTAATTTTATTAAGCTTTCATGTACAGTCGGGCCCAAAATTATTTATAGCACAGGAAAATGCTGGCTAAAGTTACTTGCATTCAACCATTTTTTCTTGACCCGGAAATGAAACAGGCTGCGCCCAAAAGAAAAATACTTGTAAGACGATGTAGAAGAGGCATCATTGTAGAATAAAATGATTATTCATCTTTTTTTAACATTTGAACAAATAGTGGCATTTTCTAAATTATTCATCGCTTCTTAATAATCAATACAAAAGTTATTATTACAGTCATCAAAGGCTTCATATAATTGCTGACCAGCTTTTTGCATGTCTCTACTACTCTTTTTGCCCATTCATCTTTAACGATGAGCTCTAACCCTTTCAGGTGGCATGGTTTCCTAAATAAAAGATGAGTAATAATGTTTTCCACAATGATGCCTCTTGTACATCTTATTACCTTTTGAGAGAAGCCTCTGTTATTTCCGGACAAAAACTTACTTAGTAACAAGAATTTAACAGGGGGATGAATAATTTCGGGCTTGACTGTAACCAGGAAACATCTAAGTGAGGCTAACAGGGCCTTTTCTGAGGGAAACCTGTCATAGATGATAGCAGCTGTGACAAAGCTGTAGATGATT
Source organism: Betta splendens (assembly GCF_900634795.4). NCBI lineage: Eukaryota > Metazoa > Chordata > Actinopteri > Anabantiformes > Osphronemidae > Betta > Betta splendens. The sequence goes on along the minus strand of NC_040885.2, from coordinate 1,316,733 downwards.
TTACACATGATGAAATGAATGTGTAAAACAAGTCACAGTCAGGTAGAATACAGTAAGAGCAGAGAAAGAAAATATACAGTACAGTACAGTTATACATAATCAAGCCCAGCTCCTCTTTTGTGCTGGTCCTTCATGCTCTTTTATAGTAACATTTGTTATGTTATGTCATTAGCAGAGTGAATAAATTGACTTTGATATTATCAAATTTCCTCTACAGTATATAAGAATAACAGAAAATAACAGAAATACACGCTGAGCTGTAATTGGTTGAAACAGTGAGTGCCGAGATGAAGTGAGTATAACAGGTTTGTAGAACTAAGAGGGCAGAATTGCTTTCATTTAAAACGCATGAAACAGTGCATAGAGACATGCAGCCAACTCTAATGATGAGTTAATGCTCCTAAGTTGGCTGTTGGTTAAGAAATGCACTCATCAAGGCTGACACCCAGATGTTTTTACCAAGTGAGAACATCTGTTTTCCCCTTGAGTTATTATATGTTTTGTTTTTCTCATTATGAAAAACGCAGGCTACTTAAATGGTGCTGGACCCATTAGGACAGTAAACGATCAAAGTAGTGTACAGTATAAATGCATTTGTGATGTTTGTAACGTCAACACACAGCTCATAACAGCCGTTATGGTCATGCCTAAATCAAATCTGAGGAAAAATATATTCCAAACACACAACAGTACCAGCACACCAGCGAACTTATTGCAGAGTGAGCTGAGAAGGATCTGTTCCTTAGACACCACCTGTACATATGAATGGTACGTTGCCAATTTTCCTCTGATTCTGTTATTCCTTGAAAATTAGATTTTCACATTGCACATTCTGCATCCCTGTCTTTCGACTCTGTGCCAACATTATTGTGGAAGCCGCCACACACCGTAGGCGGTTGGAGGCTTAAATGCTGTATTATTTAATAGCTGGCTGGTAATAAGTCAATGCTGTGTTTTGGATAATCGATCAGTTTGCAAAATATAATATTACAATACTTGGGTGTATTGATATTTTCTTACTAGCACATTTTCCTCAATTTACCTCAAGAACCACACAACAATCATTTAGTCTTGGCTTAACAAAACAAACACAAAACGAAAAGTCACAATACTTCAAAACATATGAAACCTATTCTACAGTAAACACGTATTTAGTGACAAAAACATTTTGAAAATAATTAACATTCATGCTCTTATATTTACAGTTTGTCTCAATTGAAGATCCTTTATTGAACTTAACCTGATTTATTAGGAGGGATTATGAGACATAACAGGTCTATAGAGAGTGAAATCATATATCCACAGAGTACATGCATTCATTTCTGCAGGCTTGCCTCAGGCTTTTACGAGACCATTCATTTGTGAATCCTAATCAAATCCAAGCCAGACACCAACAACCGACCTTAACTCAACGACCTACACATTTAGAGCGGAAGCTAGTCAACGCATACAGCTCAGAGCCCCCCCCCCCCCATCCTCTTCCTCCTCCAGCAGGGTTTTTCTGCTGTTGCCCATTCAGTCATGGATGAAATGAAGTATCCTGTGCTGCGAGGATAGACATCTGCCCAAGTTAGACTCAGGCTGACAGGTTCTAATGCCCTGGTCACTCAGTGCACTAAATGAAGTGTTGAAAGATAGTGAAGGCTTCCGTCTTTAGCTACTCCCCGTGGCTCTGGCCTCTTTTTCCAGTTATGTGACGACGTCCTGCTCTAATGCATGTAGGAAATGCGCAGTTTACAAATGCTTCATTCATACAAGCACTGAACCTATTCTGTATACAAACATACTGTACTGTAGGTAGAGGCTGAATGAATCAAACAGATTCTCGGCTCTGCTGTGAAGTCAGATACTGTAGTTATTTTTGACTTGATTGATCATGATGGATTAGATGAGGGGCGGCCTGTTGAGGTCTAAGCGTGCGGAGGGGAGCTGAAACACGGGCAGCCGAGCAGATCATTGAGGCAATCGACCCTCAGGTCTGTGGTTAATTTAAACGGGAGGCCCTTAATATGGAGGCAAAAAGGTTTTCTGGGGTTATCCAGCTATTTTTTTACTTCCCCGATGCTCTCCACTTGATCTCCACACAGGCTTTATGTCTAAAAGGCCCTCCTCCTCTCCTCTCCTCCCTCTGTGCTTTTGAACATCTGTGTACTGTAGTAGCGTAGTAGCGCTGCAGACGTTGCCTCTGTCTTCGCTATAAGGAGCACCTCAGCCATTTGCAGTGATTGTTCTCAAATTGCCCGGCTGGAGGAATCGCCTCCCGTGCTCGACGCTTTAAAGTGCCTCTGATTCGCTGGGACAAGCGTCTGCGACTCTAACTTCCCCCCTCCCTCCCCCCGTGAGGCAGAATAGTGTAATGTCAGGATATTGGTTGTTCACCTTTAGAAAACGTGTGATCTGTGTCTTCCATCTTGAACCCAACACTTACAGTGTGCAATACTCCACTTATGTTCTTTTGCTGAGTAAAACTACTTTGACAAAACTAACATTTGGTTATTCCTTCAGTCAGTCATCACATTGTTGCTCAAACAAAGTGCTGCAGCATTGTGGTTTTATTATCATGTTCGTCTCCTGTCTTCAACAAAGCTTGGTTATCCAAACGCAAGTTATTGTCTGACCTTCTGAAAGCTATGATTATGTGCTGTATACTGGAAATTAAGTTCTAAACACTCTTTAGTCCGTTGATTTTTGCTTCATTACACGACTCAAGTCACTGTTGGTGGAGTTATTCTGGTTCGAGGTAAAACACTAGGTGTGATTTTAAGTATCTCCTAATACTCTATAATGAGATGCTCATTAAAATTCATACCACCTGTGTATTTCACCGTGCGGTGATAGATGTGGAAACATCTGGCTTCCATCTCTTCTGACACGTCGCGCGCTGGTTGTTAACGGTCTTCATGGTTAATTTTCAACCCATTAAACGATGCGGCGCACTCGAAAACATTTTATCGGTGGTGCATTCGTCTCAAACAAATGCGTAGGGACCGAGCTGAAGTGTGCACACATCTGTCACCCACCCAAAACTATAGCCTCCAGATGTGTGATGATAATTGGTCCGCGCAGACGGATTCGTCGCCGTCACCTGTTGCACGCCCCTCAGTCACAGGACCTCGGCGAGTCTCGGGACGGCGCATCTGCGTATTTCTATTCCAACCTCAATGCGACGGGGACGAAGTCGTGCGCGTCCCGTGCAGTTGGAGTGTTCAGTTGCGCTGATGAACGTATGTATCACCAAAGCTGCAAGTGTGACAGCTCTGCCATTACCTGAGAGTGATAGCTCAACTGGAGCACCTATAATTACTGGCTTGTCAAGCAAGCAGCCTCACTGCCTATAACAAGTCCACACACTTTAATTGAAAAACATGGGCAGACTGGCGTGCTGCATTAAACCCCTGCATTGATGTCTGTAAAGCTCTTTATTGGAAATACGATATTCTCCACTTGCCTCTTTTTTCAGCAGCCGGGCACGTTGACAGTCACAGGGGCAGAATCCTATTGTCTTTATTTTGCGCTGTCCTGCAGATTAATGGAGGAAAGCGGAGAAAAAGACCAGAGCACTGTGGAAACATTATGAGCTGATTAATCTGTTGAGTGGCCTGATTGACAGTTTGTCAGACAGTGTCATGGGCCTGATGATCAGTCGAGACTGATCAGGTGGTTTCATGTGTTCATGTGTCATTGACTGGGCCCTGAAAACATGAATCACACGTGTTAAATGAGGCTCACAACTATTAAATATATATCGGGCATGGGTGAAACCGTAAAAAGAAATGTTTTTTATGTCACCTGCGCCGCTTTGTGAGCCCCAGCGGCTCCTCACTGTGTTTGTTTGTGTCATGTGACCAGCTATTTCAGAAAAACCTCACAGCCTGGTGCAGGTCGTAATACAGATGTTTTCAGTTTTGTGTGGTGCAAAGTGTCAGACCCAAGGTCCCAAATATTAACATTCACAATAACACCAGTGCTTTCAGAGGCTTATATGGTTTATATTTCAGTCCTGTTTATATTTATTTTGAGGCAACAGGTCAAAGCATCTGATACTGTACGATTACATTCAGCTTCGGTCCTGTTTGTCACAAAACGTGTCGCTGACTGTAGTGAATGCTTCTGTCTGTTATAGTAACCATGGTAAAATAGAGTTACAGATGTTTGGATGAATGTGTTGCTGCTGCTGCACACGTTTTTATCGTACATTTGCTTCCAGTATAGAATATAAAGCGCGGCATTGTGTGCATTTCTGTACATTGTATTGTATAAGATGTTTGTGTGAATGTGATTAGCATTTCATTTGCAGGCCTCGTGTTTGACCTTTGGTCCGGCTTTGAACGTATAATCTCTGACAGCGCAGCGTCACAAGCGCCCGTCCGTGTAGACTCCTCACGTCCCGCTCCTCACCCGTCACCCTGTCTCAGATTCAGGCCCGGCTCGTGCCCCCGTTGACCCCTTCCGCTGTCGGCGAGACAGAGACATTTTGAAGGAGACGTCTGCCTAATCCCGATACCTCCGTCCGCATTGACGTTCGGCGGTAATCAGCCGGCGCAGACTGGGCTCGCGTAGACGCCGTGCGAGGGAGAAGTAAACAGACGGGGGAAAAATCAATATCGGCTGCATCAATGGGCCCTCGTGTTTAAAGAAACAGATTTATTCAGTACAATATCTCACCAGATTGTGTGTAGTTTGTTAAAATCATGTCAAGATTAGTCACTGGAGGATTCGATCAAAAGGGTTTAGTGTGGGCAGTTCTGAGATGCGTTGTGCTGCGTGGTGACAAGCGTTACTCTTTAATTTAATGCGATTAGGACAGTAAATACTAAGCCTACTCTATCGGCGGAATGCAGCTGAGTTCATCAAGGTGCAGAGAAATTGATGTGATTTAATATAATTGAGTCAGCGCATGCACAGGCAGAAGGACGCTCCTCGAAAACTTCATCTCTCCGTCGCTCTCAGTGCCCAGCGCGGCCCGGGCGCTGCTGACGGGGTGGAATCCGGCGGGAGCCATTGTCGGGAATGCAAAGCCGCCAGTGTTTGTGTACGGTTCCGGAGGCCGCCCGGCCGAGATAAGCCGCCGCATCTACACGATGAGCTATCAGATATTTAAGGCTATAGGATTTCGGTGCTGATAAAAAGCCGATGTTTCCGAGAAGCCTCTTGGAGCCTGGTGGCTTAACATGTCAGCCAATATCCCAGCACCAAATTACCATAAATTACAAAGCAGATTGGTTTAGAAATTGGATGTAAAGAGCTTGTACGACATGGGCGCCGTTTCCGCCGATCCGAGGGCCGATATCACACAGCGAGCTGCGAGGCCAAGAAAGGACCGGATCAGACCCAGATGTGTCCGTTTGGTCGAGGCAGCGTCTGTATTGATCTGATAAAGTAGTTTCTGTTCAAAGAGGATTAGGCTTGAATACGCGCGTTTGTTTTTGAGGCTTTTGTTTGGGCCTGCATCCATGCTATTCGTCGAGCGGGTAGTTACAGTTGTTTTCCTCCAGGCTTTTGTGCTCTGCCGCGATCTTTTGTTGTTACTCGCACTTGATGGCAAATATGCGTAGGTGTAGTTTGGGAGTAATTGCTCTCCACCATTTCCTTGCCATGGTCTGTCTGCTGTTCGCTCCTAAGAAATGTTATTAGCTTGGTAATTTGCCACAATCTTCAGTTTGTGTTGGTGTCTTTATTGATTATGCTTGTCTCTTTTCTTTTGTCTTCCTTTCCAAGTCTCCAAGGCATGAAGCTGAAATAAAGCTTTTATTTTTTCGTTCTGGCCTTGTGTAAGTCTACCGTTTGCTGCATTGTGAGCGATAAAGACCCGTATACGTAACTAAGCTGTGACCTTTAACCTCCCATGACTGTTTTATGTACAGGGATATATAAATTTAAACCAAATCACTGTGATTTTGTTCAGCAGCTACTCTTTAAAGTGTATGTAGATGATCCAAATGAATGGGTCTGGTCGGACATTCTCCTTTAAGGCCTTTCTGATGAATAGCAGACTTGGTTACTCTCTCTGTGTGAGGCTCTAATAAGCCCAGAGACCCAGTCAAGGCCCAAAAGAGAGGCTCGATTTAAACCAATCTAAAGGAGCAGGGAGCATGATTTACGACGTAGGACTGACTGCAGTGCTGCACCTCTCCGGTGGACCCCCCCCTGCAGCCAATCAAAGCCAAAACACTCAACACTTCCTGCCTGGACTGAGTACGGACCCTATGTGGTAGCACTGCCTGCACTGTTGTCACTGCTTCTAATCTATTTGATTGATTATGAGCATAATCCCTGCATTATTCCCTGAGTTCTGGCTCAGGAGCCACAAGAAGCGAAACATTTAACTGTTTCCTGTGTTTGTAATCTCTTTTTTTATTTCTCGTGTTTCATACTGTAACATATTGAGAAATTCTGATTACCTGAAAAGGTCACATTTGGGTAAGCCGTTCGTGTGAGTGATTGATGTTGCAGGCCAGGGTTACCCATCACTCTTGATGCAATTCAAACCCCGGTCGCATGTATTGAAGTGAAGCAGCTGCCTTCATACTGTATGAAATATGCTCTGCTCCTTCCTTTTTATCGCTGAAGCAGTAGGAATTCTCCCAGCAGAGCCTTTGACAATATGCAGATTGTAATTTCACGTGCTGCTGCAGCCACAGTGCGCTTGTCTTGCCTCAGCTAAGTGTCAACACTGACCCGCCGCCGCGGTCTTGCCCTCAAGCTGCCGGCGCCACGCGGCTCGGACGGCGTCCGGCGTTTGTTCACTCCAGAGCTGAGCTGTGTTGACGCAAAATGACTTCTGACAGACAGTGAGCAAAGCAGAGGGGAGGCAGCGTGTTATCGGGCCAACATACTGTAGTAACCCAGCCACTCGGAGTGATAACGGTGAAAACACATTCACATCAGTCAAACTGCCTCATCCCTGGTCTCCCGCTATCTCCTTCCCTCCCCTTCATCGTTTGGGAAAAAAAAAAAAAAAGTTTGGATTTGCTAGCCTCTGTGTAGGAAATGAGGTTGGAAGAAATTCAAGTTCTGGAAGAGAAGAGAGAGTGTCTTTGTCTGGAGAGATAAGGTTTGAGAGGTGAATTGTGAATGTGAACACCACCACAAACTGCTGGAGGAGATTTTTTTCCATTAACTTTCAAGCCTAGTTAACATACAGAATGGCTCTCTTGGGTGAATACAAACCGCGCTAAAATATTGAATTTTTGAGAGGCATCCACCTGTGAGCGTCTCATTGCAGGTGTGTGTGTGTGTGCATGTGTGTGTGTGTGGGCCACGCGATGGGGTGAGGCTCATCTTTAAATTAGGCCCCAGATCTCGTTAGTTTCTCCACCTGTATGAAGAGCTGTCACCACACGTCGTTTTAGCGTCGGGATGAACGAACCAAAGTAGGTCTGTGGCGCTCGCAAGCACTTCATTGCTCTCACACGACGATGTCCGACTGCCTGTCATGCGGCAGTCTGCCGACTCCATATCTGTAACAGTGGGGAGGCACTCAGACATGAAAGCAGCAGTATTAAAATGCTTCTTTAAAAAAACGGAACAAAGTCACTCAGCGTCTGATGTCTTAAGCGGATTGAGGGAAAATCCATCTGCCTTAATGTCAGCTCAGCTGTCTATGAAGTACAGTGAGTAGCAGGCTTTGTGCGTGGTGATGTTAGTGAGGAGTGGACTGAAGCCGACGGCGAGGGGTTAGAGTGAAGTTTCCCGCGTTGGGGCTCGTAGTCTGTCTTTAACATTCGGAGCTGAGGAAGCGTATACTTTGGCCGCGAAGCTGCTTCACTTGTGCCAATGTAATATGCAAATGATGTTAGGGGAAATGTAATTTTCCACCCCCCTCGTTGATTGCACTTAATGCCACCTGCAAAGCGATGGTGAGTAATTGAAATCGAGGAGCAGCTCGTTCTGCGGCCCTTTAATAACATAATATTGGTCGCCTTTGCCGTTAAATGCTGTTTTTAATAACATCTCCTGGAATCTGGTTTCATACCAGGGAAGAGGAAAATGTAGTTAAAATGAAACAAAAAGGATTCAAATTTCTTTTATGTGATCTTCATGCATCTGTTGCACACACATACTGTACTGTACGGAACCTTTTTTTACATAAGCACCAGTTAAACTAGCGTGAATGAAGTCAGTAACTACTGTAGCTTCATCCTGACACAAGTGTTGCTAAGTCTTCCAGTGCAGCTTATTATAAATTCAAATCACCAGAGCACAAGGAGCGGAGATGCTAACAGCATGTGATGGGTGTCCTGCTGTAAGTCTAGCCTAGCGTATAATGTGTGTTAATGTTAGCTGCACCTCCTGGGCGACTCTAGCATGGGGCTGACTTTTCCCTTGAGTCTCGCCAACTTATTTCTGCCATCCCTTGCACAATCAACCGTATGCTGATGCATTATGTTTTTCATTATCTTTTACCACTGTCTCTTTTTTTTTTTTCTTGCCTTCCCTTTCTCGCTGGCTCACACCTCCCACAGTGCTGGACAGCATTTAACAGGCCGTTGTGATTAAAAGAAATGTCAGCGCATTCATTAATAACTCCACCGAGGATCCCGCTGTGCCCACTCTGCTCGTTCGGTCACATCGGGCGTCTTAGAGCTGTTCGATTGTTGCATCACACAGCGCTGTTACTGTACAATACGGAGTGTGTGTGTGTGTGTGTGTGTGTGTGTGTGTGTGTGTGTGTGTGTGTGTGTGTGTGTGTGTGTGCGTGTGTGTGTGTGTGTGTGTGTGCATGTGTGTGTGTGTGTGTGTGTGTGTGTGTGTGTGTGTGTGTGTATGTGTGTGCGTGTGTGCGTGTGCGTGTGTGTGTGCGTGCGTTCAACCTCTTACTTCTTTCCTCTCTCAATAGATTGCTCGGCTTTATAAGAGAGGAAAATAGCTTTTTACAGCTAGATGTTCACTGGCTCCCTCTCTCCCTCTTGTCCACTACTACTTCTCTTTTGCTTGAGGGGATGTGGCCACAGCTGGCCACACATACACGCAAGGCTGTGCCTGTGGGACTCTCTACAGCTGGCAGATCGTGAGGTGCAGTAGTGGAAGTCGGGGTGAGGTGGAGGGATTGGGGACAATGTATGGATTTCGCAGTGTTTCTTTCCAGCGACTTATGTGACTTTTCTAAAACTAATATTAACTATTAAATGATGACATATCAGGATGACATTTGGAAATTTAGGTGCCAGGTTGAAAAATCACTCTACTTTTATGTATCAAAATATGTTTTTGTCAGCCATGTTTTCTCCTTCCCTCTCAGATTTTCCGCTGTTTATGGTTGGCACGCCTCAGCTGGGTTTTAATGAAACACATTGGAGCTGTGAGTCAGGAAGGGAGCTATTAATATGCTATTTTATCCAGTCTGATCCTCCATTGTCAGGCAGAGAAACAGGTCAGTCAATCGCACTGACTTGCAAGAAACAACAACGACAGCAGCAGCTAGAGGTGGATATAAACAGCGAGAGCAGTCGATACCCTCCGTTGCAGGGAAATTGCATTTTTGCCATGTTGTTTTTCTCACCATACATGCTTATTTTGATTTAAAAAAACATTCATATTGCTCCAAAGATGGTTATTTCACACATGCATGTTACTGTAGGTCCCAGGCCTGAAAACAAATGAAGTCATCCTTCCTAAATGGTACGGTACCATTGCCCCAGTGAAAACTGTAATTTGTAACTCGTGCTCCGAGAGCTCAAGAGAAATACGGCAGAAAAGTGCTGTGCTGTTCTTTAAACCAATAACCCACGATGCGTCAACGTGCTTTGTCCACGTAAAACATGCACAAAGCAGTTAATGTCCCGTTCCAACAGTCATGGAGATAATACCCTAATGCTTTACTATTGTCAGTGGAGGAGGGTGATTGTGACTCACAGCAGCTAGACGCTTCAGGACCTCTGTGGAGTTGTCTGCCTCTTTTTTAAACGTTCCCAACGCTATGTGTTTCAGTGTGCTTCTGAACTTTGTCAGCCATTAGGGCACAAGTTCAGAGTTTTATGATCAAACCCACAGCAGATGATTATTCTGTGAAAACATGGATTGTCTTCACGTTAGTTTATAGGATTTCCAACCTGAACCCACATCACATGATCCCTTTGATCACTGTTTACAGATGACTCTATGTGTCACAGATGTATTAATTTAATTTTAATGGGCGGGAAAAAAAACTCTTCCCTGTAGAAGATAGAAAGAAAATATAGAACCAACAGCAGAGGCGAAATCATTATGGAAACACAATGAGCTTCTGCATGTCCCCATCGTGTCTCCTCCAGACACTACATTCTGTAAATAGCAAGAGGGTCACAGTGTCCCTCCGTGTCTGATGGACCTGCATGCGTGTATGTGTGTGTGTGTGTGTGTGTGTGTGTGTGTGTGTGTGTGTGTGTGTGTGTGTGTGTGTGTGTGTGTGTGTGTGTGTGTGTGTGTGTGGAGGTGATATGAACCTGGCGCAGGTTGGAGGGGGCACGTCGGAGTCAGCTTCACAGCAAAGCCTTTGTTCACTGCCTGCTGCTACGCTCTCAGCTGGAATTCCATTTGTTCCCTCACCAGAATGAAATGGCATTGATTGTTGGCTCAGATGTCTGCTAGGAGGGGAGGGGCCCGGGAACGAGGAGGGAGAGAAGGGGAAGCAGAGAGCAACCAAGAAACAGACAGATGGACAGGGAACGAGACAGGCAGTCGTCAGTCCTTAGATACTGGTGGTGGTGGTGTGTGCGTGTGTGTGTGTGGGGGGGGGGGGTTGAGATGTGAAGAAGGCAGGAGAAGAGTGAGGCTTCTGCAAATCTATGATAGGACTTGAAAGGAGGAGAACAGAGGACGGAGGGAAAATGTAGGATAAAAGAGGAGAAGCTGGGCGGCAGCGCCATGTAAGCAGGTGGTGTCTGTGGCAGGCTCATCCTCAGATCTTCCTCAGTGGGATACCTAATCAGCATTCCTACCTCAAATTTGACTATTATTAGAGAGCGGAGGAAGAGAGGGACCCGCTCGCTCGGAGGGATTAAGTGCTCGCTGTGTACTCATGACATCGCCGCTTTGAATCTGGCAACCTTCATCAGACACTTCCCTCCAATTTTCCCCCGACAGTTCTGTGGAAATCGGGAAGCACAGTGAGCGGGATGGGTTTGGATTCAATACAGTAGACAGTTTATTAGCACAATGAGCCTAGTAAGAACAATTAATTTACTATTAAGTGATTAAATGCATAATGAAAGCGATCAAAAAACTGCTTCGCTTCATACTTTGATAAAGGCCACACGCTCTTTTCAGAAACACAAAGCTTTTCATGTGGCACAAAAATATCTGGCTGGCGTGACACAATAACACGCTTTTCATGAGTAGCTAGACTGCAGTCTTATTATTATTAGTATTATTATTATTAGTGTTTGCCCACTACTTACTTCAGTGCGAGTCTAAAGGCTCCATAGAGACTAATGGGTATTTCTGTGACTTTAAACCCACGGCTAGAATTTCCTTGAACAATTTGAAGTTCCCTGAAGTTCTGTAACGTTCCGACCTGGTGCGTTTTTGTCTACACGCACCAGCTGAATATACAACCGTTAAAACTCAGGGTTTTGAAATGCATTTTTCCTCCGCTCGGCGTCCTGAATACTGTACCTCTCTCTCTCTCTCTCTCCTTCTCTCTCTCTCTGGGGAGGCATATTTTGTTACATTTTTGTAAATGGGAGAGGCGAATTCAGCGGCGCTTTGAAGGTGTCCTATTGCGGATGGTTTTATATGCAGGCAACGCACCTGTGGGTGTTTGGAGCTCGCCGGAAAAACACGCAGGAGCGAATTCTATAGGAAGCAAGAAAAAAAAAAACACACACAGGACATCAAAGCCAAGTGGTGGAATGCCTGCTCTAGGATGCGCGGCTCTACCTTTACCTTGCAACTCTCTTCTCCTTCTCCTTCTCCTTGTCCACCCGTCCAGACCACAGCTCTCTCTCTCTCTCTCTCTCTCTCTTCTTTGCGCCGGGGAGATGCGCTTGACATGCCGCAGGCTAAAAGGAATTCGTTCTGCACATCAAGTATGCGTTGTATTGTTGTTTTTTTGGGCTGCACCCGCATAGAATGTGATACTGACACAAAGGTAGGCTTACTGTACTGCAGCGTCTCCGTTCTCCTCCCCATAGCCAAGACTCAGATCAGTTTAGAGGATCGTTCTCATATCATGTTTAAGGGATTGAGTGGGATGAATGGAGCTCTGATGATTTTTCTTTTTTTTTTTGCTGAACAAATGTCCAGACACAGTGAGAAACAAGCTAGTCGACACATCCTTATGTGTAAGATACCAAAGTGCCACCAAACACAACCTGCTTAATACCATTTGATGAGTTATGCTACATGGGCACTTTTTTACATGGACGGTTTGTGTCAGTGAGAGATTTAAAGAGGGGCCGAGCACCTGATTACTCTTACAAAGCAAAAAAGTGATCGCCTGATGGCTCCACTGTGCATAAAAAAGGCACATTTCTCCGTGTTGGAACACTGCCTGAAACTGTGGATAGATTAATAATGAACTGCGCATTTTTAATTCTGCTGACTCCGTGAAAACCAGTATGGCTGCAGCATCTGTGATTTAAGTGATTTATTTTTCGACTTTTCTTTTTTTTTTCAAATTTATCTGGGAGAAACAAGAGGTTGGAATAGAAGTAATAAAGTACAAAAAGTAGAAAAGAGGTTGGTCGGGTTATTACAAGGTCTACTCCATTAGGCCTTAGGATGAATGTATGGCCCTGTGCTGGTGGACATAGGGCTTGTGTTCCATCAATCACTGGCTCTTACATCTGACCGTGACACAGGAAGCAAAGGGGACCTGATTTAATTATTGCCATATTTCTGTGACTGACAGATTTCAAGAGAAGGGGCCATAAAAGTACTCTGGTTTTATTACTGGCGTCTTTAGATGTTATTGCAGGATGCTACTGTATGTCTTAGAAAATATTATAAAGAATGTTATAGTTTTATTATAAAAAGAGCAAAACAAAACAAAAGTATTTTGTAACAGGACACTGCTCCATGGTTTGCTTACAGTGGGTCCAGATTTTATCTTTTTTTTTTATTATTGGACTTTCTAGTCAAACTCTTGTGGTCATATATTCGCATCTCAAAACAATTCTTCAAATGTTTGCGGGTGCAGGAATTCAAATGCAAAGAGAAAGACCGCGACTGTTTTAGGTTTTCCTCTTGCAAAGGGATCAAGGAATTATGTTTCCAACTGTGAAAACGCTAAAATAAACAGTGAAAGATCTGTTTTGTCTGCCAAGACAGTGCGTGAGGCTTTTTAACCTCAGCTGACAAAGTGCAACCCGTTGCCTTTACTCTGTGGTGTCACAAGGTTATTTCCTTCTCACAAGCATTTTTGGTGCGAACGTTGTTGTCTTACCGCCATCGCAGCCTATATGACAATCTCAATAGATAACAATGAAACAGGAGATTTGTTCTCGTTTACTATTTAAATTCTGGGTAAATTCGGTGTCAAGCGCTGGACTTGTGTCATTATTCTTTGCCGCTCGCTAACAAGTTAAAGAGCTTTTGCTATTGACCCATTGGTAACACATCCTTCCCTCTTCATTCCACCGCCCAGTGGAACCAGCGAGACTCCGGGGAGAAGACAACCTCTCCAACGGCCAATTACACCATTAATTGCTTATCAGATCCAATTTGCGATTGCAGTAAATGAAGCAGAGTATTCTCTGCTGCTGTGTGTGCGTGAGTGTGTGTGTGTGTGTGCGTGTGTGTGTGTGTGTGTGTGTGCGTGTGTGTATGTGTGTGCGTGTGTGCGTGTGTGCGCGCGCGCGTGTGTGTGTGTGTGTGTGTGTGTGTGTGTGTGTGTGTGTGTGTGCGTGCGTGTGTGTGTGTGCGTGTTTGTATGTGTGTGTGTGTGCGTGCGTGCGTGCGTGCGCGTGTGTGTGTGTGTGTGTATGTGTGTGTGTGCGCGTGTGTGTGTGCGCGCGTGCGTGCGTGTGTGTGGAGCAAGACAGAGCACGTTTGCGTGTCTAGCTGTGCCAGGCTCGACGCTGTGTGCTGCCCTTGTCATCCCCAATCAGTGGAATTGAAACACCTAATTGCTGAGCTCCCACTCGTTTGCCTTCCAAAACATTCCTTTGTTTGTCTAATCACACACTCTCACACACTGAGCTGGATGCTGCATGCGATGCACCATGATTTCCTTGTGGCTTCCCTCGCACTTGCGGCACACGAGCACGCCGCTCATTATAGATCATGTGTGTAAGATACAGACTAATGGGAGATTTCTTAAAGAGAGGAAAGCGTATATCTCGGCCTTGGGGCGAGAGTAATTCACAAAGACCGTTTTGTTTTATAGCTGCTGTCATCTGTGGATGTGCTGACACATCCTTTTATTAATGAAGGGGGCATCTTTTTGCAGTGATGGTGGATAGAGTTTGGTTCCCTCGGAGTTTGATGTGGTCTAGTTAACCCTTTCTGGCTTTTCTTTCAGTTCCAGCTCTTCCTTCTCTATTAAGTTTAGTCTTGCGTGTGATTAAAAACAGCGAACTTTAACTTGAATTGATCTTCCTCGCCCCCGTGTCTCTAACCCAGCCAAGCCGTTATAAACCATGTGAAGATGAGACTAATTGGGGCAGGATAGGTGAGGGGTCCAGTCTGTCCTGGCAGAAGGCACTCAGGGAACAGGAACAAGGTGGACGCATGAAGGGAAGCAATTCAAAAGGTCTTAAGAAACATTTTTATTCCTGCACAAGTGTTTGAGCATTTAGATTATGTCTCCTTTTGTGTGAAACAACTATATTTAGACCGTAGACATGCGATTGACCAAAGCCTCATGATCAGATACTGTATCCACCCTCTCACGTTCCTCAGTGACTCGTCGTTTTTTTTGTGTGTCTTCTTTCATTCAGGCGTCCTCACACACTTTGCTTGGAAAGCGTAAAACCTGACGTTTTATACGAACCCTCTCGTTTATACCGTCTCTCATTATGTGACAAAATCGTTGATGCATTCAGGGATGATGTGTCATTTTTTGATGGAGTTCGTGATTGATTTATATTCTCAAGGAAATCGAATCGATGAAAATCTCATTAAGGGAGTAGATAAAGGTTGTGGCAGACGTGTAAATGAACGCTCCAGTGGTTTTTAGCTAGAGTAGCTATATATTGTCACAGGTGCATGCTGTATTTGACACGTGCACTGCAGAGTGCCTTGTTCACTTCTGTAAAGCACACAGACCCTTTTAATCAGGATTAAAATTAATCCTGATTATTTGGGTGTCTTAAATGAAATTGCAGATTTTGCAGAGACTCTTCACTTTAATCTGCATCCTCTTCGAGCGTTTTATTACCCATCGACTCGTTGTTTGTTTTATGGGCTGCAGTGTCAGTGTTTTAGTTTAGT
Source organism: Betta splendens (assembly GCF_900634795.4). NCBI lineage: Eukaryota > Metazoa > Chordata > Actinopteri > Anabantiformes > Osphronemidae > Betta > Betta splendens. The sequence continues at coordinate 1,301,379 of NC_040885.2, read as the reverse complement.
GTGGCTCCATAACCGTGTTTGTACTGGAGCAGAAAAAAGCAGCTGTTTCCTGAAAGAGAGCACTGAGAGATGCCGCACACAGTAATAACTTACTGTACAGTATACTGTATACACATAATGGGCATTTGAGCATTTGTTGTAATAGCATTAACATTAGTCCTAATATTAGCAAGTGTTAGCAAGTTCAAACAAAATGATTTTAACTGTTTATGTTATGTTTATGTTCTGGTATTTCACATTTTGTAACATTAATCATGACGATTGTTTGTGCGGGCATAGTTTGATCCACAGGAACTCTATGGAACGAGCTGTTCTGTAGCTGCACAGTATATAATGCAGCTTCTTAAGTGCTAGTTCATATAGTGTTGGTTTCATTTACACAGGCTGCTAGAATCACCCCCAGATTGTGTTGCTGCCTCCAACAGGTGTTAATGATGCAGCATGCGCATCGATAATAATTAATGACTGTCTTTTCATTATCAGGGTGCATTAGCGTCTCTTCAGCCAGGACTGTAAGTCAATCTACTGACTCGATGTATCCAGGTAACATGAGAGGCTCACCGCGGTCATGTTGCACGGTACATTGTGTTGGGGGCGGTGAACTGTGCTCCTTCCCAAACTACACATGCTGTTATTGTGTCTAAACGCGCAAGGTGCTACTCAACGTCATGCGCACGGGAACACTTCCATCAGCTCTACACAGGCAAATTAGAACTTTCCTCAGTCTCCGCTGGATGTGTTGATGGGAAACAGTTTGTTTACACCTTCAACACATCGACTTCATAGGGCGACGGTGGGACTCCTTTGTGTTAACAGCTCCTTGTTCTGTGGCAAAATGAACTGCGAAAAAAAATTGCCTGTGACCTGCCCACATTATTTCTTATCACAGTCTAGATAGTGACCCTGAAAATAAATTATTAATGTACAGTAGGCAATGCAAACATAAAGCTGTACATCAGAGGAAGCTGTGCAGTTTGGTGAGGTGAGTGCATTGCCCACACTTCTTAACAGTTTCATCAGTCGTTCAGATACTGCAGGGACTCGGCAAATGCGAGAAAATGGCAGGAGCTGGCACTTAAATGCTGCTATTGTGCTTCAAGGCAAGACTGCTTTTCACTTTTTTGAAGTGCGCTGCTATCCGCGGCGTATTGATATTATGTCTTAGTTTCTCATTTCTTGTAGAAAACGCGGCGGAGTCTCCAGGGGAGGTTAGTGTGTTTTCTGCTGTTAAAAGACCCCGGACCCCGATAGGTGCTGGTGAACCCTGCGACTGTACGCCTGCGGGGACGAATATTTCCCCGACTCAATCCTCCTAAAAGAGAGTGTTTGGTCAAGAGCTGCACCCACCAAACCCCCCACCCCTACCACCGCCTTGCCTACCCTCATTTCCTCTCCTCTTTGGTGTCTCTCTCAGTCTCTTGCCCCTGTGACAAGTGAACAATGATTTATATGCAGCGAGTGCAGAGTGGAGCCTATTTCCCATGGCTTGTGAGTTCCACTGAAGTCTACATCCAGTCCCACAACAGCACGCACACACACACACACACACACACACACACACACACACACACACACACACACACACACACACACACACACACACACACACACACACACCCTTGTGAAGTGAGGACCTCCATTGACATAATCAAAACTTAAAATCCCATCTTAAACCTCAAACAGGCCTTCAAAGTTGTGGGGCCCAGCCATAGGGCCTCACTTTTCTCACGTAGAAAAACAAGCTTTTGGGGCCCCAGTTCAATGTAACCGCAAGGACACACGCACACACACACACATGCTCGCACGCGTCGCTTTGGGATAGTTGTGAATTTTATGTTAGTGGTGTGAAGCCAGCGGCATATGAGGAGACAGACAGGACGAGGAAGCTGTGATGTTTACACACCTCCGATAAATGGCCGCGCTGTTCGCTTTAATGACAACGCTGGATGCAAAGACACATGTAATTGCTTCGGCGGCGCTCTGATGGCTGCGAATAATGGCGTTCTCCGTGATTATGGATTCAGTCGGCTGCTGGAGGCGCACACCCAGGCCTGCGTGCACGCGCATTTCCCCCATCCTTTCCCACCTCTAGTTTTTGTCTGTTTTCTCGCCCCAAGGGCCTGATTTAGATGAAATGTCACTGTTAATGGAAAATTTGATAGAAGCAAAGCAACAACTTAGAATATTGCTTGTGTAAGAAGCAGGACGGGGAGGCAAGTGCCAAGGCTTGTTTCTCTCTTGATTGTGCTCTTTAGGAATTCATTCATTCATCTGTGCCTGTGTGATATTAGTGTTATAATGCAGCCTCCAGGCAGGCGGAGCAGTCAGCGCACTGGAGGGAACCACCGGGAGATGTGCTCTGCAGCTCAGCCCTGCTGTGGACTGACTGGGGGACGAGGAGCAGTGGTAGACTTTTGATAAGAAGCAACCACTCCTCATATCTGTCCTTTCTTCTCTTGTTTCTATGTTTCCTGCTCCTCGTTTTAATTGGCCTAGTATCATGGATTTGTATGAGTTGCACTCACATTAATGAGACACAAACCTCCCTGGCAAGCCGGCATTTTTTTATTTTTTTATTTATTTTTTTTTTCATTTTTTGCTCGGCTGGCGTCAGTATTCCGGGATTGGCTGCTGAAACGTTTCACTGACGTCTCCCATGCAACCAGCTGCTCCTCTGCATCAAACCAGTGCGTATTTCTTAATGTCAGTGGTGCAGCAAATGATCATGACACGCCACAGGCGACTCCAAGACCTCCCCAGGACCCCATTTGTAGCAGTGCAGTTATTAGCTTCAGTATCATTTATGTTGGCTGCCATGCAGTCCGCGTTTCTATAGTAACTCTGGCCACACAAAATTCCCATTTGACAGCGTAGTAATTAATTTATCTCTATTGATGTTTTGTATCCCTCAAGCCTTTCAGCAGGGTGGCCTGGAAGCTGAATACTGCATTGTTGATCGAACGCACTGTCTATCTCCAGATACGATCGCAAATCACTCCCCATGGGGACGTGTCTGAAAACGAGCCACAGTTGCATGCTGCAGTGGTAATGATTCATTTCATCATAGCACACGCCGGTGGCTGTGCTGGGCAGCAGCCTCTGGCCTGCTCGCGATCATGCACACTGTCATGACAGGGACTGAACTGCAGGAGTAGGCACTTAAGACAGAGCATACACTACCTGAATCCAGCTCCCCCCCCTTATTTAGCTTCTGATGCAGTTTGGCATAGCGGGAGCGAGATGCTTAAGGTTCAGATTTTTATAATAAGCAGTTTCTGCCAGCTCCCAGCACAGTCTGACATTTACTCAGTGTAGGGCAAATAAGGATTTGCCCAATTTGCCCAAGGACCTTTAGCTCCTCTTCCTGTCCCCTGCCCCTCCCCACTTCTTCATATCTTCTTGCATTTTTTACTTTCCAGTTATCACTGTGTTGCTTTTACATATCTTTGACGAGTGGGCAGCTCCTCCTGGCAAAGAGATAGAAATACGTGACGCAAAACACCCCAGCAATGCAGAGTTCAGCGCATGTCCACCGCATAACCATCATGTTATTCATTTCCCACTTACTGTAGAAATGCATAGTAAAGTCGTGAACCTGCTTCATGCCTTTGGGAAAATGGAGAAAAGACCAACCAGTCATTTGGATGTTAGTGCTTCACTTACCGTGGATGCACTTATATTTTCCATCTCAACCCATGGGGGAGCAGTTTTGGGAAATAAATAGCTATCAAACAACAAGGGAACAAGAGAGTTGAGGAGATAAAGCTGTAAAAAACACTGTAAGGGGCATCAATAGTACAAGGCAACTCGACGGGAGACAAAAAGCACAAATAAAAGTAGCAGATTCAGAGATGTAGATGGGGGAAAAAATAATGATCGCTCACCTTATGTCAGCCTCTGTGACAGAAATGTCTTGGAAGTTTGGAGACCAGCGTTGTCATGGAAACTGATTTTTTGTTCCGCTGACAGCCGGTCGTTGGGTTTGTGTTTTTTCCAGCGGATGACAATGCCGGCCGATAAAGATGTCATCCTGAGAAAAATAGGTGTTGACCGCCGGTGGCCCTGAATGGCGACACTGCCTCCGCCGAGGCTGCATTGTCCTGGGCAGGTCTGCTGAGGATTCTAAAGGTTGCCCTTGTGTGTGTCTTCTTTTTTTTCCGGGAATGTGAAGAGCGCTTCCCACAGGGCCTGTTACGATAACACACAACAGGAGCAGAGATGTGACATGTTACGGACCGGGGAGATGCTTCGCGGTTCTGCCTCTCGAGTACTGGATAAAAAAGCTGAAGTTCAGTCTTTATAACCACTCACCTACAGAGAAAAGATAATGACTCGTATATAGTAATAGATGGAGGTTAGAGGATGCACCCTCCTGTAATCCATCTACCAACACTTCTACAGTCCAGCTTCTGCGCTAACGATCACCGTGGCATCTTGGCTCACACTGCGTCTTCACTGTATTATTACACGGGTTTGTGTGCTGAAGGCAAAAGTCCTGTTTATCGTGTCCAGGCCGCGCACACGGGGGCTGCATTTTTAATTAAACCTCGTATCTGTCTCTCTAGCACTGGGAGGTGTGATCACTAGCTGTCACTTCAGCTCAACACAAACATGTTTATTTTTGGTCCCAGATTCATTTAATGGGCTTGTCAAAACTGATGAAAATTAGAGGAGGCAGAGGCGGCCGATAAGCCCCACTGTTATTAGATGGGCTGGAGCTGTTGTTTGTCTGCGGCGGTTTGCTCTGTGTCGACGAATAAATGCCCCCGCGCGACGCGCCGGAGACGACGCGAACCCGCGCACGTGCAAATTTGCTCCCCGACGCACACAAAGTCGCGTGATTAAAGTTTGCCCCGCTCCCAACTTTTAAGGATGAATAAAAAATGTGACACTTGTAGCTGCTGAGAGGTGCTGCAGTATTCAGCAGCGCCTCGGCAGCGGAGTCTAGTGTTTTCTGAAATGTAGAACAGCAGAAGTGGGAGCAGATGAACTCCTGTTCTTATTCACTTGGAAGCTTCCCGTCTTTGTTGTCCCTCCTGAACACACAAAAGAGAGAATTTTCAGACGATCCTCCGAGGACCAGAACAACGTTGCGCCACAGCAGCGTGGTGTGCATCAAATAAAGATGTGCATCAAATAAGAAGGAGGACTTTTATATTTGTGTCTCATTGTATGCAAGCATCACTCCACAACCGCGTGATGACAACCTTATTTCTCGTGGTTTTCAAAACATACTGCGGGACAGTCTCTGCCGTGAAATGGATCAGATTGGAGTTTATTGGTATTATACAAGTCTGAAATGGGGACATGATGGAATTTTGCTGCTTTCCTGCCACCCGTAATACAGCACAGTTATATTTGCTCCTCAGAGGGGGTGGCTTTATTGAAAAGCTCTTCTCACCGAGGTTATGCAGACGGATGACAGCAAGGCGTGCGAACGCAACCATCTGCTCCCTGCGCGAGCTTTGTAGAGGGCATAATTGCGTACTGCTTTTATTGTGTTTGTTGTTTGAGTCGATTGTCGTCTCATAAAAATGCAACCCGTGCACATATAGAACATGACTGTGTCACCGACAGTGAGGCGAGGATGGAAGATTAAAGAAGAGAGGGAAATTACTGTACAAGGAAAAAAGAAGAAGTAGGATAAAGGAGAGGGAAGGTGTTTGTTGTGCCTCTGCATGTCGAGAGACGCTATTGTGCGTCTCTTCTGGATATTCATAATTCATGATAATACCTGGTATTATGTGAGGTCTTTCAAGCAGAGGGTAGAACTAAGTGTCACAGATGTGGGTGTAATCACACTGAGCGACTAATGCTTCTAGAAACCTAACATTCAGAGGCAATGGAACAATATTTTGAAAGGTTGATTGGCATGACACAACATTTTACCTGTACAAAAGTAAAGGTACTTGGGTTCAGCATTTGGATGCTATTGGCAACATTAGGTAATGCGCAGGATTGGCTGAGATGCATTTAATTGTATTCCAGGTGAAGTTTTGGGTCTCCAGTGCCTCTTTTAGCCACAAGAGTAATAAAAAAAGAGAGTGAAAAACTCTGGCCGAGTCAAAGAAAGTGCTAGAAAAATCAAATGCCCCTAAGTGCTACCTTAGGCCTTCACAAGGAGGGTTTGAAGTGTGTTTTCTGTCCACTTTGTGCCTCCTCACAGTCTCAGTACCCTGAATTGAGCTCATCACCCCTCGCCTGACCCGCACTCTCTTCCTTTCTTACTGCGGTTTCACCTGGACATGAGCCAAAGACCATTGAGCGAATGCAGAAATAAAATTTAAGTTGTAGCCCACAAATTTCAGCGAGTCACGATAAACTCGCCTTTTTAAAATAAGAGATTGCAGGTATTTTTTTTGGCTTGCATGTTATGTTGTTCCGGGGCTCTGCATATTTATAGTTATGCAAATTTAGAAATATAGGTCCAAGAAAAACTAAATCCATCTGACTCCATACTGTAATACAATAACACAAGAACCATAATCAGATTCACTAACCTCGTGATGGGTGTTTTGTGTCACTGGTCCTTTCAGAGGACCAGAAGAACACTTTACCAGCCAGTTGTAACAAGTCCGTCATCTTCCTTTGAAGTGTCTTTCTACCATGGTTCAGTCGGTTCTGTAGCCTTTGTTGCCAACAAGAGACTCCAAATCAAAGCCCTAGCAGCAGAAAGAAAGACTCAGGATTCCCCCAGAAAGACTTTGAACATCTCCATACAACCACTAACATGCCACGAACACTTAAAGACACATCTCCTTGTTGTAAGCAGCTTGTACAGTTTGTTCTCTCGGATGAGGATCAAAGACACTCAACAGGCACTCGCTGTAGCAGGTTTCGGTCCAGCTGAACTCACAGACTCACCTGTTCTTGCTGTTCGTTGCGGCGCTTTACGTTTTGTCAAACGAGAAAAAAAAAGCCATTTGATGCACTTTACTCGATAGGTGAAGCCACGAGGCTCGCTCCGGAACACGCTGCAGGGATTTAGATGAAGCGGCGTCTCCGTGTTGACGCGCATCTCATTACGTGCCGCGCAGCTCCGGCAGCAGACGCCTAATGGACCCGAGGGAGATTGTTAAAATAACACGGCAGGTTATGCCAGACTTGCAGGGAGGGACATGTTCCCATTTGAGGATCATCAAATATAAAGCTTAGAGATGGATGACAGCCTTTAGCTCCTACCTAATAGTCATATGTTGGACGCGTATGATGAGAATGTGTCCCAGGTGGACGTGAAACACTTCACAGCACCACTTAGCAGCTGGTTGTCAATAGAAGGAGGAGAGGTGGGCTGCCTTGCTCTTTGTTGGTCTAATGGTTAAATGGGGTTGCAGGGAGATGGGGTGCGGCGTCGTGTGAATAGCTGACAGACCACAAATGGAAAACCTGGCTGCTTCACAGGTGCAGCCTCTCCTTCACAGTAGCTGCTGTTGTTGATCAGATCTATCTGAGTGAACTGTTCAGCGTCCTGATTCGTCTTTCACCCTCGTCATCTTCTTCCCCCGTCCCCCTGGGTGCGCAGGGTCTAACGAAGCGCCTTCTGTTCTCCCCCGCTCACCCAACTCCTGATCTCCCCAGGCCCTTCGCCATCCTTCACCGGTCTTAATGACAGACATTTATTTAATTCAAGCTGCTGGGAAATGAGATTAGTTTTGATGGAGGAGGATGGGGGGGATGGGGGGGGGGGGGGGGCAGTGGAGTCCGTGGAAATGAGAGCTAGACAGAAAGTGAGTTTGTGTGTCTGCAGGCCGACACTTACTGTAACCACATCTGCCCCTGCTACTGCTAGAGCGAGTTGCTGTAAACTGTACAGTGGAGCCGCCGTGTCACCAGCGAGCTGCCAGCAAAGTGATGTTGAAGCTGATGATAACGGCGACGGTGATGATGATAATGATGGACGATGACAGGCTGCCGACGATGACGGCCAATAATGCGATTGCGTTCGCGAGATGTGACTCATTGTTGCCTCGGCGCCGCCTCCTAATTCATTATATTTGCAGAAGCTCTGCCATTGGGATATTAAGCCTCCCCCGAACATTAACATCAGACGGCGCGTGCTAGACGAGGTTTGGAGTCAGCAGTGTGTGTGTGTGTGTGTGTGTGTGTGTGTGTGTGTGTGTGTGTGTGTGTGTGTGTGTGTGTGTGTGTGTGTGTGTGTGTGTGTGTGTGTGTGTGTTTTAGAGAGAGTCTTGTGCAGTCTGTCGCCCTCCAGCTCTGACACAGTGCACACAGAAAGCAGTGCGACAGGAGTCCTCGGCTCAGACATATGTTCAGCGTCGTCCGCTCCTCACACGCAGACGCGGCAGCAGGAATGCATACTGTACCTGCAATGACTTGTTCTTTCATTTACTCTGGATTACCAGGCCTCGGCGCTGACACTGAGCCGAGCGCGTATCCTACAGTATGATGTAAACGCACACGCTGCCAACGGAGCAACACTCTGCTTCCTGCAGCCCCCACAGCACGTGTCCACTCCTCCCTCCATCCCACACTGGAGCTGTGCATTTTAACTAAACATCTGGCTGTGTCAGCACCAGTTCATCACAGCAAGGACCCCCCCCCCCCCCCCCCACACACACACACACAGTCGCCCACTTCACACCTCCCACGCTTTGCCTCTGCGTCTCCGGGTTGGGCAGTTGCATTCAGATGAAAATCTGAGTCTTACACATAGTGATTCACAAGGGTTGAGTGTTTATGAGTGAGAGTTATGTGAGCGTTTTCATTTGGATGTAATCATCAGGCTGGCTTTGACTGGACGAACACCTTGGCTGTACACACACACACACGCACACACACACACACACACACACACACACACACACACACACACACACACACACACACACACACACACACACACACACACACCAAATATTTTCCCAGCATGTAAACATCCTACTGTATGTGTGATGTTTATATGCTAAAATGAAACCACCTACTAGGCTGCGACAATTAATCAGCCGCTACCTACAGTGCATTAACATTAAGGTTGAGTCACCCCATTAAATGTGTTTAGCCTCCAGGGGAAGTGCTTTAATGTTAGCTGAGAGGAAGCACAAATAGCTTGTGAAAGCCGGATCCATTTTATATTTAGGTAATAACGGTGTGCTGCACGTACTAATGCACTTTGCACAACAGGACGGATTCAGCTTGTGAGGTTGTTAACAACAAGGCCCAACACGATTATCATACAGTGACCCGACCGTGCAGAGGAATGAAAAGTTATAAAAGACGGCCAGATGGGAAATTTCACCGGGTGTTTAGCCAAGTAACATGTATTAACTGTGATGTCACCGTGTGAGTCACCCATTTAGTAAAAGTCATTGCTATATAACATTGCCTCCACTCTTGTAATTTACCCTTATACCCTTGAATTAAGACAAAATAGTTTTCTCATTGTCTCTAGTACGTTCTCTGTAATTAGCTTGAACATAAAAGCTGCAATAATGATAGTAATAATAATCATTCAAATAGTTAAGCGAAAAGCTCAGTGATGTGAAGTCGTCCTCCTGTCTGCAGTAGCTCACGTCTTGAGACGTGGTTTGAAGAGCAGCCATCCGGACACTCCGCTCTTATTTACAGCACAGGGCTATTGGCAGCTCCAGCCCCTTTGTCTTTACTTAAACCCAGCTGAGGAAATTAGCTGATAAGCTCCCGACTGAAACAGAATGAACCCATCACGCGCTTCGGAGCGTTTTCCTGATATGTGTCGGGATGCGGGACTGTATGTGCGAAAGTGCGCTTACGTGTGAAACGGGGTGAAGTCTCGCCCCGTTCGGCTGCTTGTCTGTAACCGAGGCGCTGATGTCAAAACACATAAAATCACAAAGTTTTGTTCACTAAGTTATCATCAATAAAAATCCCCAGTGCAGCCTTGTGGGTTTGAGTGCAGTGCACGTAAGCAATACTTATCTCTGAAGAAAAGGGAGCCTTTAGTGATTACAGTGTATCTGCAGTGTGTGTGTGTGTGTGTGTGTGTGTGTGTGTGTGTGTGTGTGTGTGTGTGTGTGTGTGTGTGTGTGTGTGTGTGTGTGTGTGTGTGTGTAACCACAGTCTCCTGAAGTGCCCCATTACCTCTGATTTAAAGTGTGTACAGAGAAACAAGCCGAGCAGTACAGTCCCTCCTCTGATGATACCAGTGCTATTCTGCCCATGGCAATGGAGGGGGGGGGGGGGGGGGGGGGGGGGGGGGGGGGGGGGGGGGGTAAGATGGGTCTTTTTCACAGATGTACAATCAAACATTAATAACATATCGTCATTCGTTCCTCATCATGCATTCATCCTTTCCTACTGTACCTGCGTTTGGTTTTTGGTTGAATGAAAACCTACTAAATGCAGCAAGCTTTATTTTTGCAGCTGAAGTAGATACGGGCCTCATGTTAACAGCAAAACAGGCTTCAAAGCACGTGAACCGCTCTAAACTCCAGCTAATTAGTCAGGTCTTTTGAGCCATGTGCATGTATTGCTGATTGATCAAAGTGAATAATAATGATGAAAAGACTGCGGGGAAACACTTTGACTGGCGCTACACCTTCCTGGTCACCAACCAAGAGAGAATGTCACGTCCCCCCCAGCACGCCGGCGGCTGCCATTAATCATCCCATAGTCCGCAGTCAAATGCACCTTTTTCTCCCCTCCCCTGCCAAAAGTCATGGCGAGTAAAAGACATTTCCCCGTTTGGACCCCAAACAGGCGCCTGATAGCCTGTGATGCCCGTCTGAGCTCTGGACTCGTGGTTTCACGCTGCCCGAGAGGGAGCCGTGACTCACGGCGTGAACACAGGGGTTGGTGCATCTGGTCGTCTCGTGCTTCGCACCTTTCAAAGCTGAGAGTTTCAGTTTTCTTTCAATGTGTTAACTATCAGTGATGAAAACTGCAGTTCTTACCTTGGTTATACAGAAGCTGACGATACTTTACGTGTACATTGTTCTTGATTATTGTAAAGCAGCTGAATAAATAAACTTGTAACAATCAGCTGTGAGATGCTCAGGCAACCTGCTGTAAAGAGCCGCGAGAAACCACAGTGAGACGATCATTCTCCCACTCAAAGGGACTTTTGTACCTGCCGGCAGCGCGGAGATGTTGCTCCGAGACGTTTTTTAAGGGAGACTCGCGGATTCGCTGCTGACCAAGAAGAGCATTTCAATGATTCATGCTGGATTTCTCAGGCGTTGAAGCAACATTGTAGTTACCTGTTGGGAGGAGGACAGCGGAGCATAAAGTAGCAGGGCAGGGAGTGGATTGATGCGGAGTGTCATGGTAGCACGAGCTCACGTTGTCAGGATCTGAGTATTTGTGCTGCGGATACTAGCATCTTCAGCATCTTTGCCTGGCAACATGCTGGTGGCTTTCACCTGATGGGTTTTACACACCTTTGCACAGCTTTCATCAAACCAATATGAACTTCTGTTACTGTACAGACAACCCATAGCTACTGCACCTGTGTGAATAGAGGCTGCTCTTCATTACTGGCTAATACAGTGTAGTTTGTGAAGGCCCAATTATTGGCTCTCCTAATCATAAACACATATACTGTATCTGCCAGTCTAAAATAAAACCTCCTCAGGCGGCGGCCACGGTTTGTTTTGGCGCCGAGGCTCGCGTATACGACTGCTGACTCCACGAGGGCCCTATTACCAGAAAAGCGTTAATGCCCCATGTCATTGTGCTTCCATTCACTCACTTTAGTACAATAATTAATCAAAATAAACATACAGTACTTGACAATAAGGCTTTTATATTCGGCACTAATCAGACAACTCATTAGGCAGTAATGAGCCGACTCTGCCTGCTCTTGTCGTGTTTGGGGGGAAGTTTGCCGCACGGGGAGAAGTATTTGTGTGCGTCTGGGCACACAGATACACACAGGCACACACACACACACACACATACAGTAGCAGCCGGCACTCCTGTAGTCCCACTCCAATTACGGCAGCATCTCACCCGGGAAGAAGCCCACTTACCCAGCATTCCCTTTATGAATAATTGATTGTTTGTGCCAGTGTTATATTTGTAAATACCCATTTGCACTCTGATTAATAGTTTTCAAGACATACTCATTTGTTCAATTTGATTAGACGCTTAAATGTATTATTTATTAGCCGAAAACGCTCTCCTGTTATTAGTCATCAACAAGGAGATTGGGCAGGCGAGAAGGGCAACGTGGAGATTGGGTTTGAGGACACATCTGCATGGATATGGGCTCACATCAGTCCACAGGTGCCGGAGTGCGACTCGTCACAGAGCATTTTGACCGTGTCAGTGAGTGTCCTTTATACTTACAGCTGTAAAAGAAAATCTTTTCACACCGTAAAGACTAATCAATTAAATTATTTTTCAGTGCATCTCAGAGATTCATATGGGCAATAATTGGAGCCATTTCGGTGTATTAACATCAGACGCATTAAGCGTTGTCGGCATTAAGAAAGGCTGCGGACGGCCAAGTGCAGAGAGAAAGGTTATCTAACAGCAGACGTAATTTGGCGCTTTGTGAGAGCTCCAAATGTTTTCTTTATGTCTTTGATGAAGGAAATGAGTAACTGTGACCTTTCGGGCGAGTCTGTAATATGTGGGAGCGAGTCTGCATCATCGCTTGCTTTGACTGATTCTTTTCACAGCCTCGGTCGGCTTCACAAAGAACCTGGAGAAATGTGGATGCGTTTTAAAAGGACGACGAGTATTTGGGGCCAAGACGAGAAAACAGAGCGTTCGTCTGACGTTGATTCGTTCACCGAAAACTGACAAACAACGACAGCAAGTGGCACAAGATCCTCAACATGAGATGCTTTAGTGCTGCTGATGAGCTGCTCTTTAGCGACGGTATAACGAGGTCGGTGATGCATTAAAAGGCTGTTGAAGATGTGAAAAAGGTGTTGTGGTGGTCAGATGTGTCCCACTCAGAAATTCTTCATTGCAGAGCTCATAGCACAGCGTGTACATTTGTGCTTCTAAAGCTGACACTGTCAATGCCACCAGTGAACCGTGGCTGAGTGACAGTGGGTGGGTTTTTATCCACCTCCTTATAATGAACACTTTCCATCTGTGCATAACAATCCTGAGTGTAAATGTCAGAAAGTCTTGTAAAGGTCTTGCAGTTGAGGTGGGGGTCGGAAAAAGCCCTTATTATGAATGCAAAATAAAAACCTAGTGCGGCTTTATCTTGGCAAGCGTTGGACTTGAAAAGAACTTTGTGGAGGAGGCTGCGTCATGTGAAAACAGGAATCTGTAAACGTTCCTAATGCATCACGTTTGTCTGTTGGTCAAAACAAGTGTCTATTACCGTAATTAAGTCATTTTCCCAACGATTTGCTTGAAACTGAAAAATCACACTGCTTTTGCTACTGTGTCAAGACGATCTGTCTTCCTGCTACAAAAGGCCTGCGGCAACAGTGGAGGACCTATTACTGCATGCGGCTGCTGAGGGGATCAGTCCGATTAGTCACGGTACGGCATTAAATCGTGAACACTGTGAGTGAGTGACAGCTGTCTGAGGAGGTGTCGAAGTCTAACACAACTAGCTACTAACACAACTCCAGCCTTGTCCAGCTGCCACCTGAGAAGTTTGTGTAACAAATGTACTGCAAAGTCAGCAGGAAAGGAAACGACAGGATCCCTCAATATTAGCAACAAATGTTCCCCTAACGCCAAACCGGGTCCTGTTGTGTGTTGGTGAGTAGCAAGCTGCCGATGATTTGGCTGATGCAGCAGGAACACGGGCTACTGTTGAGATACCTTGAAACCTGTTGCGAAGAGGTTGTGGACGAATGCCCGACGTCTCAGCGGGGAGGTCTCGCTTACAAAACTGACAGACACGGCGCATCATCGCTATCTGTGCGTCTATTTGCGACCGCTCGCGTGCGCACGCCGGTGTGTGTTGCCGCGCAGGCCGGCTGAAGAGAGACGGAGAGGCAGCCCCGCTCTGCACCATATGCCAAATATGAGCCTGCTGCCAATTTGTGGGGGGATACTGGCAAGTGCTAGCAAGGCTGAATTCTTGACAGAGGGATATGAATAATTGAACATGTGCAGAGTGAAGTTCTGTTGGGATAGAGTGGGGCGCCTTTACACACGGAGGCGTGTGGGGGGTGTGGGGTGGGGGGGGTGCAGACAGCCGCGCTGTATACAAGCAAAACTCTCATTTAGAAAGCGACGTGTTCGCTTTTTTGTAAACAAGTCAAGAAGTTGCCGAGTTCATCTTCAAATGAGCTCCGATGGATTTGTGGGGAGGCGTGAGCGAGGAGAAAACACGGCTCATTGGCATTTATATATTTTGATCACAACCGCCGCAATCAAAGCTGTCATAGATCCGAGAGAATCGAGATGAAGACGTGCTGAAGAATAAAAAAAATGCTTAAAGAGGAATCTGTTTAAGGGAGTCAATTCTGAGCAGGCGTTTATTAAACTGGGGTACACCTTTTCTATTTACACTTTAATAATTTAGCAGAACCTTCGATCCAGATCAGCTTCTGGTAAATGCAGCAGTAGAATAAACTGGACCTTAAGGAGCTTAAGTCCAGCGGTCCCACTCATTGTTCTGGCATTTATTAATAATGAATGAAGAATGTTGACATTGAAATACCAACTAAACATATTTCTATTCCATTCATTTGCAGTGCAGCAAACAGTCACATGAAAGTAGCACGTTGAATCACTGCAGACGAGACGAGGAACGTGTTGTTCAGCACAGCTTCATCCAACTCAGCTGGTTCGGGCCCAAAATAGGCGTCGGCGAGACTTTTGGCATACTGACGCGTCGTCACATTTACCATTAATACAGACTGCGGGTGTGAGAAATCACAGCCTCCTGGTGGTGAACACATGAAAGCAATTTTCCCCACATCTCCCGCGTGTTTCATTCGTTGTCACCGGTTTAGGGCGCGTGTCGCCTGTCGACGCAGCGTCACCTCCAGCGAATCAAGTGAACGTCGCCAGATACGAATGATGTGCAACCACTCCACACCCGCGCTTTCAACAGCAGCAAAAGCACCAAACTAAAACCTTTTATGTGAAAGTCTTGCATTCTGTGCTTTACAGGACGGATACATTTTATTATAGGCCACAAACAAACGTCTCAAAAACCTGTGGAGCATTTCCAGGGAATAGTTGTAAACATATTTTAGCCTGCACAGTGTTTGACAATGTCAGACCATTAGCCAATAAGCTTCTAGTACAAAACAGAGGAGGTCTAGAGCCTTCACTACATATTATGAGTCAGTTAAGGGGTGTTTTGGCTCAAGCCCCACTAAGCGCCGCGGCTGCAGGACGTGGGAAGGACCCACAGCTCATTGTCTCAGTCTGTCACCTCGGCTGCGGTGTCAAGGTCTAAACAATTACCAAGCACAACAACGTACACCGAGCGTGTGCATATGCAACATTCTGCAATTCTCCCGTGTTGCGTCGGGCGAGCGCGGGAAGAATGTAGACGTCTCAGCGAGCGCGCAAGAGCGTGATGAATCCCAGCGCCTGAGGCGGCGGCGGCGTAAGTGTAAGAGGGAAACAAACTGTGTTCTGGTTAAATGCTGCTGCCTGGATAATCGACGGAGACAAATGTGAGCGGCTGCACAGTGGTGACAGCAAGTCTTCCCACGTTGTGTACCGCACGTGTCCGGAGATGGTCTGTGACTTCACATTCATCCTCCCATTGATTTGTTTTGTTCTCTTCTTTAACGGTAACTTCAGTATTACATTGCCATGTTACTATTTAACCTATTGTGGTCTGATCGTTGTTTTCTCTCTCTCTCTCTCTCTCTCCCTGTCACAGATACCACCCTGTCCAGCGAGCGTGGTGAGTACCGCAACCGCACACTCGCCTGATTTAGAGCCATCTGCGGATTGGCTCTTTGTGTCGATGTGGAAGGAACCATTCTCAGATGTTAGTCTCAGTGGGGGGGGGGGGCGCCGAGCCACAAACATCATTAGCATCACTGGGAAGCTATTTTCCTCTCCATCACGTTGCATGTCGTGGCAAATGTTGAAAATGAGGAGAAAAACATGAACTGAAGGCAATTATGGAAACAGCATCCACAAACCCATGTGGCCAATCAGAATTTGAATTTAGCATATTTTCTCTGCACGCGCTTTGCCTCGACCTACTTAGTCAATTTACCCCCTTTTGACTCCAATAGGATTCAATAAGGAGACAATAATTGGTGTCTTTTTCAGTTTGTCTCATTCCGGCTTTAATAGAATGCATCTCAGTGTAGCATAAGTAGAGACTCGATGGATCCTCCCACTGTGGCAGCCTTTATTTTAACTGTGTTTTGAATTTGATTCCCCTCTGTTGTGCTGTTATTAATGACTTCCTGTCCTTGGAGGAGCATTTTAAACATTCCATCAAACAGGTTGGAAGACATGGTCCATCTGAAGCACTGACTTTGTTTACGCCTCTTAGCTGTGCGTGCATGTATGTGTGTGTTTGTGTGTTTGTGTGTGACAGGACATCTGGTTTTCCCTGTGTCCCTCACTTCATACAGTTACAGGGCTCCGTCCTTGTACAACCGTAGATGATGCTCCAGACATGAACATCCCAGTTTTTTTTTTTTTTATTCTGCTGAACTTGCTCTTTGCCCCGTGAACGATGATGCTTCGGGCCAGGACTGTTGAGCTAAATTGGTGTGTTGGCATCGCACTGTGTAGACAAAACACCACATGCTGCGCGTCTGGTGTTTGAAGCCTCGAAGTGGCGAGAGAGAGAGAAGAAAAGTGTGATGTTGTGGTTCACATCAAGCATTTGAGGTTTATTTTCGTCTGCCTGCTTTACCTCCATCTGCCGGTGGAGGAGACGCTAATGCGCAGAAAAGAGGCGCCTGTGATCAATTTTTCATCGCCGACCTACTGTACAGTAGCGATCTTCAATCCAGTTAGGCCTAAACAAAGAGCGGGGAGCAAATAGTCACAACAGGTAAAGATTTGGAATCATTCTAGGAGTGATCCATTATTCTGCAATGTTGTATTTTGCTACCGCTCCCCTTGATTTCTGTCTTCTGCAGCTTATTTTTGTTGAGGAACTAATGAACAGAGTATAGAAGGATCCATAAGTGAGGGAAGAATCAGAGAAGTTTATTGTCATCACGCAAACACATAATGAAATTTTGGGCTGGAAAACTCGGCCTAACAAGAAAACAATGGCGACAAAATAAAGTGAAAAAACGGTGGCATAATGTGATTTAAAGTGCTCTGTGCATGTGTCTGTCAGCAGTGGTAGGTAGTGTGTGTTTGTGTGTGTGACTTTGGAGGAAGACGTGTTTTTTAGTGGGTCTGAGGAGGAGAGATACTATAGATTTAACAGCTGTAGAAAAGAAGCTGTCTCTCAGCCTGTTTTTTTTTAATCCCTTAATGTTCCTGTATCGTTTGTTTGAGGGAAGCTGTTCAAACAGTCCGTTTCCCGGGTGGGAGGGATCTGCAGTGATGCTTCTGGCCTTCGTGGGCCAGTGTATATTGAGCCCAGGTCTTCTACGATGCCCCGTGCTGTTCTCACCACCCGGGTCAGTTCTGTCCTGTCCTGTGCAGTGTAGCTCCGGTACCACTGTGACATTATTACACAGGATACTCTCTATTGTGGCTCTGTAGAAGCTGAAGAGAGTCCAGCCTTTTCAGCTCCCTGAGGAAGAGGAGCCTTTGTTGGGCCTTCTTTACCAGGTAGGAAATGTTCAGAGACCAAGTAAGGTCGGATGTGATGTGGATTCCCAGGAATTTGATGTTTTCCACACACTCGTGTGTGAGGAGAGGAACGGGTCTTCCTGTTCTGTAATCCTTTGTCTTGCTGCTGTTTAGGGTGAGGTTACTGTCTATTTTACTAGGAGCTGGAGCTCCTCTCTGTAGTGTCTTCTTATTGTCCAATATGAGACCCACTACTGTGGTGTCATAGATGGCAGAGCAGTCGTGGGTGTAGAGGAGGCACGTTTACATCGAGGTCTGCGGACTCCTGGTTCCTCAAACAAACATCCGGCATCATTCCTTCCATTCCGTTCACTTGTAAGATAAGCTCTGAAGCAGCACACGTTCTCGCGCTCCCTCTGCAGTGACGGGCGGCATCTGGAGTTTCCTGAAAGGCCTCCTCCACGTGAAGTGGCTGCCGGTCCTCCTTAATTGGCTGTACCGGAGGCAGGAGGGCAAGGTGTAATTGCGATAAGAGAAAACGCCGCGCTTGGCTGGTTTTAGTGCCCTTATCTATAATCTGTGGATTGATTATGGTTTCTCCGCCAGCCGTGCAAATTGTTCAAGCCCATCAACTGCATTGGAAAGCACCTTAACTTACTCTTAGGCAAATTGTGACACACATCAGCAGGCGATGAAGTGGACGGTGCCTGCACAGGACTGGGCCTCAACAAACTAAGAGCTGAGCTGCTGAGCAGGTCGGCTCAATAAGTGCTGCTGTTCCTAGTTTCTTTTTTGGGAAACATGATGAATTAAAAAAAGGGAGTTAATCAATCAGTTTAGCCCCTGGTGCCTCCTATAGTCACAGAAGTGTTTGCTTGTGTATATTAAACCTCAGAAGTTCTTACCGACTTTCAGGCAAATCTGCTGGTTGTGTGTATGTAGGATGATCTTTCTGAACTCAGTGCTGCTCAGTTTATCTTAGCATAGCGTGTGTTAGCTTAACGTAGAGACTATAGCGTTGACTGATTGTTACAGCAGTGCTTATAATCAAAGGGTCAGTAGTTTGAATCCCCGTGTCTCACCCTTGCTAGCACTTAGCAAGAAATGAAATACTGTCTCATCGTGTGCACATGTGCCGCATGGCTCTGCACAAAGCGCATCAATTCAAACGCTTCGTGTAAACTGATCCCACTTCATCGTTTCCTCGTATTCCGTGCCTCTGACTAGTGTTTGGGGCTGAAAGAGCAGCTAATGGGCTGCAGAATGTCTCCAAAGCCGGAGCAACGCACTTGTCTCTAAGCTCTTTGGAAGGAACACAAGCAATGAAGAACCCTGACAGTGCTAAATGAAGAAAGGGGTCATCCCTGGTTTTCTCAGCGTGTCAGCCATTTCTGTCAACCTATTTGTGCTGAAACTTTCCCAGTGGCCTTGGTGAAATGGCGCACAGCTGTAATTGTCTGCCGGAGCAGGATTGGACCCCGCTCGGTGTTGCTCTCTGCGTGGTTCCTCTCGACCGCGTAACACTGGATACTGAACACGAGTCGCTGCTGTTGTGACATTTGCTGTTTCGGTGCTTCTGGCTGCAGAGCACGGTGCTTAGTAAGGAAATTTCAAGGCTCGGGAATATCGACAGGGCAAGGTGAAATATCACAGTTGGCATTTTTCAGCAGGACGACTGGCCTGGAGCCGGAGAGCTTAACTTATTGATGCTAATACGAACATGTGTTCATTTGAAGGGTAGATTACTTTAATGATCTAAGCGTTTCTGTATTTCATTGCACAAAATGAATAACGTTTAAAACAATCTGGGTGCCGTCAGCACAAAATGGCTACGTATGGAAGAGCGGGGCTTCAATGCGCTTCTTGATCATTCGCAAGCATTCTCCTCCCAAACGCGGCGAAGCATGCAGCCCCTTCTGCTGCTCTGCCCCCTCAGTACCAATTAAAGCTGTTTTTCTGTAGTGGATCTTGAGCTGATGAAGACAGCCACTAAGAGCTCTTGAAGTAGAGTCGCACAGGACCTGTACGGCAGATGGTTTGTGCAGGAAGAGAAAAGCAACAGCGATGGCAACAAACAAACGGCAGCCTGTCTCCATTGAGCACATTCCACCCAATTTGAGGCTCGCGTTTTCCGAAATTTTCAAACTTTTCCTCAAAAACGCTGTCAAACCTGCCGGGGAGTAGGGAGACGCGAGATCTTGTTCAGCAGTGAATTTCCTTCACAGGATCTTCTGAAAAACCATCAGGCCTGGTAGGATTTCTCAGCGGTGGCGGCTGCTTGATCTCGGCGCTTTGACCAGTTCTCCCAGCTGAACGGAGACGAGCTTTGCTCTGGCCCTCTGCTACAAAGGCGGAGGCTGCAGAGAGTCCGTGCACAGAGGCCAGTGCCTAATGGCTGCGCGTCCCGCTTTCATCGGTGGATTACATGTTTCGTGAAGATATGAGCCCATGTGGGGGAAAAGTGGTTTTTTGCGATGCAGATAAGAGCAGACGGGGAAACCAGTGGGACCTGAGGCTTTGTGCTGGTTCTCAGTGCGGCCGAACGGGGAAAATCAAGATCTAGTGCAGTATTTTTTCCCACCCCTGCCCGCTTCTGTGTTACAATAGGAAAAACAAACACCTGGTCTGTCATGACTCTGTACCTCTGGGGGTTTGCTGTGTCGAGCACACAACTCTCCAGCTCCGGACAGACTGACTGAATACAGTAGTTGTTTCCTGACACTGCCGCCAGACGCGCCGCCGACATCTGCAATTTGTTTTGGCACGTCATTCTTCCTCTTTCTTGGGGCTGCTTACCCAGGTCTCCTTGACAATGAATAGCAGCTGTCACTTATCCAGCTGCCGGACTCTGTTATCGCTGCTTGTTCCTGTTAGCAACAAAACAGACCAACTTGTCCAGCTTTTGCTGGAATTTATGCCGCAGGTGCAACTTCTTCTCTAACATTTACACTAAGCATCGTTTTGCCACTCGGGGGACCAATGAAGCTAAATTTCCCAGGGTTAATTAAACCAAGATTATGTGATATCATGAGGAACCGGAAAAGGAAAAGCCCATTTCAGTATTTCTTTCTTTCATCATCGCCTCCTGCAGGGGGAGAGTTCGGCCTCTCTAGTGCTCCCTCTTTGCCTTTATACGACCCTCCTCCCTCCACTTGGTGTTCGCAGGCACATCTATCCCGTCTCCCAGCGACAGTCCCGGACGGTGCAGTCGCATTAAGGGCCTGCGCGACACAGTGCTCTACACGAATTAGAGCGTGGAAGCCATTATTAAAGTCAGTTAGCACTGCCAGCTACAGTGTCAACAGCTAAATTACAGTGTCTCAAGAAAATGCAAGTGGCTTTTATTACCGTCCCTCCTCCCTCCGTGGCCGAGCTGCGCAGTGGAGCGAGCGCAGCTTCTGGAACTGTGTCATTCTTCAGGATCCGGGGTTGAATTCTAATGTAGTACGGAGCTGACATTCACACGAGACCCGGCTCTTAAAACGCCGCGCTCGTGATTGGCACGCGGGTTTACACAAAGAGCATTAAACTTCTTCGTTAAACAAAAAAAAAAAAAAGAAAAAACGTGATTTTTTTTTTCCTCCCTGCTCCCTTCTCAAAGGCGCGCGGAATACTCGAGTTTGCTTTCATGTGAAGTATTCTGAGGCGATTTCTGTGGCTGGCTTTTAACTCTTGCATTCGGTGCTTGTCTCTGTCAAATGGGTATTTCAGCGGGAGCGATTTGCCTGTCAATCACGTCCACCTCTCTGTGTTCCGTACGAGCGGCAGATTACTTTGCTGCTGTAAGGGTGTGCCGGATCTGTGTGTGTGTGTGTGTGTGTGTGTGTGTGTGTGTGTGTGTGTGTGTGTGTGTGTGTGTGTGTGTGTGTGTGTGTGTGTGTGTGTGTGTGTGTGCATGCCACACTTTTTATTTTATAAGTACTAATCTGTCACTTCTGCACGATTACTGCTGGAGCCGACTCCACGCCGCGCATGTCAACAACCCATCTGACAGAACCTGCTGAGTTCCTGTTTCTTTGACATTTATTCTAACTGCACTTCCCTCTATGTTACCAAATTACTTTAATCGACCCTAACTTGACACATTAATGTCATTTAAACTCTCCCCGACTCATTTCTTCACTGCTGCGATGCATTTTCCCCATTCAGTGGCAAATTCGGTGTCTGCAGCACATCCAGTTTCGCAGGGCCTTTTTACCATTGACGAGGTAATGCTGTCATATAATTATTGCTTATCTGCTCTTAAAGGCTGGAGAATTCACTAATGATATTGCAAGTGTTAAGTGAGGCCCTTTTATTTGCTTGTAAACACGTTATAATTTTCCCTGGTCTTTAAAGTTTTAGAAAGAAAACTTCAGCTCCGTAATGGGAAGATGGAAAACGTGTTTTTCCTTTTACATAAAGTATTTCCCGAATATTTCTGGGATGTTGCTGAATGCACGTTATGAATACACAGTACCTGCCAAATGTTTAGCTAATCATCAATCTTACCGTGTGCCCCTTTTAGTCGTCATGGTTTAGTCATTGAAATGGCTGCATGAGTTCAAGCTATGACCGTTCACTTACACACTCAGTGAAAAGTGTAAAACGCTCTTTATGCTTCCGCAGAGAAAACTTTAAAGTATATTGCGGTCCATATCACAGACTACACGCACCTGTGCAGAAAAAAGAAGCACTTTGCTGTAACATTTTTTATCCTCATCGTTCCAAAGACGAGCATTCACCGTCCACCTGTGAGTCAGACTCAGGGAACAGCATATGGTCGCTGACATTTTATGAATGAAACCATGAAATAATTTTCTGTTTCTGTGAAATCTCACAGATTCTTGGCGACATTTATAAACTGCACTCCTGCGACCGTCTGTTAAGGTGTGTGTGTGTGTGTGTGTGTGTGTTTTTTCCCGGATGTGATTCATACTGTATGCATCTGTGCAATAGTTTGATAAATATTCTCTTGTGCTTTTATATAGGCCACTGAGTTGCTCTGCCTCATGTACATCTTTTTTTGTATTCATACAGTTCAGCTGTAGTTTCTATGTGAGCAGATTAAAGGCAGCTTCATATTCATCTTTGATGTTGCCATGGCGATGCTGACCAAGCACACTAATGGCCTGGCTCTGTGGCTGGTAATAACAGTTTACTGATGATGATTTATTTGCTATTCCCCTCACTTCTCCTCTTACTTCACAAAATGGAACAGTTGGTGTGTTTGAGTCAAATGTTCTTCCAAACTAGAGGATGAATTACCATGAACTGATAACTCGGTTCAGTTTGCATCAGTCTCCAGGTTTGTTTCACTTACTGCAGATTTGCTTCATGCTCTGGATAAAAACTGTGTGCTAGAATAAGTACATTTACTCCTTATAAGAGTCCAAGAGAGTAAATTACAGAAAAGTTTGGCTAATCATAATCATGTTTTTACATCTCTATAAAAGAAGGTTCTGGCACTAAAACCATAACCATTGATCTAGAGTGAGAAACACTGAGGAGTGGAAGATTGACAGTTTCAGAGCGACATCACATTCAGCCCAAGGTCAGAACACTGCTCAGGAAACTACAAAAAACCCCAGACCTACATCTCACACAGCCAATAAACTGAGACTATGTTGTAAAAAAGTTTGGGACAGAATTCCAGAATTCCTTAGTAATGTGATGAAGTCACACGGGAAGCAATTACTCTACATACTGTAGTAACTCTGAAAGCTACTGAGTCGTGGATGTTAGATGAATGTTAACACTGATTAGATTTGTTAAACACATAATACTTAATTGATTGACACAAATGCATAGCATTAAATGATGAAAACTAACGTTTGCCTGTTCTCAATCATTGGAACCAAAAAGGAACTGACAGTGTGTGATGTTTTTAAATCTTTTTCTTCCGTGTTTTCTGGAAAGATATATAAAAACCTAACTGAAAGGCAGTAAATGGACATTCATTTATACCAAACAATCCGTTTTTCTCACACAGTCTTGAGGCCTGGTCATCGTTTCCATTCACGCGAGTCATCTCAAGCTGATCGACCTGTTCCGTTCTCCCGGGTTTCCCATTCTGGGGCCGCAAGAAAGATGGCGTCTCGCTGGCTCGACCGTTCCACACTGCACCTGTACAAACTGCTTTTCCTGCAGGCCCATCACTCTGGCTCTCACCTAGTCTGTAGATTAGCTCTGCACCGGGCTGCTGGAAGAACGAGGCCAGCTCGAATCAAACATTAATCAGCTGCTGTTTTATAAGACCGAAGGAGTTACCTGCGCTCCGTCCGTGCCCTCACCCTGCCCTGCCGCTGAATGTTAATGTGGCTCTCGTTACGCATTTATGAGCTGTTCCCTGCCCGGAGCGTGGTGTCCAGGCACGGGCGCAGGCGCTGGCTGTGCTGCAGGTGAAAGTCTGTGCCAGGGCATTCGGTGACGCCAGTGCCAGGCCGGTTTGCA
This sequence comes from Betta splendens, assembly GCF_900634795.4. NCBI lineage: Eukaryota > Metazoa > Chordata > Actinopteri > Anabantiformes > Osphronemidae > Betta > Betta splendens. Next base: position 1,277,346 of record NC_040885.2, on the reverse strand, counting down.
AACAGCGCACAGCCGCGCGAGCGTCGCCACAGTGTGAAACGACACTCGCTGGGTAAATATGGTGTCGTATTTACTGGATGTACACGTATAAAGGCAAAATACAAAAGGTGGTAATCTAAACAGGGAGGATGAGTTAAATAAGGTGGGATTCAAGCTGTCTGGCTTCCGTTGAGTAAATGGGCTCTGCAGCATGAAGTATCCACCTTTAGGCTGTTGTAATTGGACATAAATCTCAGTAAATAGTTTCCATGGTGAGACTAAGCACCTTTATATGCATGGACAGGCATCTTTGATGAGTTAAGAGCTGAGTGGTTGTTTCTGGTATCCAGGACACAGAGCGCAGCAGGGGCCATTCTTATTCTTAGTAATGACATAAAGGAGCAAGTGTGTGCAAGGTGAGAAGCGCGCACACACACACACACACGCGCGTTTGTAAGAACTGTGAAGCGTTGTCAGGCTGTGAGACGGAAATGAATGGGGGAATAGGTACGGGCCGTGTCTGGACCCGCTACTGTTCTGCATGCGCGTGCGACGAGGAGAGGCAGAGGACGATCGGCCGCGTCCGTGCGTCACCGTGAGTTCCGCTTGGTGTGAAGTAGTGTGAATTGGCTGGTGAGTCAACAACCCGCCGTCCCGTTCCCCAGATGCCGCTGCGCCGTTGTTTCGCCTTGGAAACAAATGGATGGCGTCCACGGAAGCCTCGGCTGCTTTCTGTCGCCACAGATGGATCTCCGCAGCTCGTGTCAACATTCGTCATGTCACACTTACTCCATCATACAAATGATACACCTCTTCAACGCGACGGGGAGCTTTGAACAGTGTTTTCGCACGCTCGGCATTTTAAACATATTCGGGCAGCGGCGTTTGGAGCCGAACCCGCGCCGCACGCGAGCCGAGCGGGAGCACAAACAGGGTTTCATCTTTATTTTAAGAAGACTTGCTGAAGGTTGTCTCCTGCCTCATCCCGCTCTCGCCCGTGGAGCCTCGTATATTCGTGGCCTTGGGGGGGTGGGGGGGCATCGCAGCAGGCGGCTGAGACAGGAAGTGTGTAGCCTGTGGCTAAAAGGTAGCTACTTCTCCCGGAGTGTGTGCGCGCACCGCGCTCCTATGGGAGCGCTAATCCCCAAGAGATGAAAGGAGGCTCCCGCCGCTCTGATCCCCGAGTCCTGCTGCGGCGCTTCATTTGGCGCCTGGCGGAGAGAGACCGCTTCCGGTGACGCTCCCACACGTGGCGTCCTTGACCGGAGACATGACTTAGCCCAAGCCCCTGCTGATCCACAAGGTGTGCCTATTAGAAATCAATGCCCATTTGACGCCCCCTTTATTCAACCTCTCTCTTTGTGATGGAGCTGTATCGCCGTGGAGAGAGAAGGGAGCCAAGAGTTTGTATGTGTGTGTGTGTGTGTGTGTGTGTGTGTGTGTGTGTGTGTGTGTGTGTGTGTGTGTGTGTGTGTGTGTGTGTGTGTGTGTGTGTGTGTGTGTGTGTGCAGTGAAGATCCTCCTGAATCATGATGTTTTCCCGTGGGAAGCCGGCTGTTAATGGGAGATTAAGATCTCTTCATTAAAGGAAGCAGGCGCCTCTGCTCCACCTTGATGCTTTGAACCGGTGGTAAAGTTCGCTAGGGGTCCATCCTCGCGCCGGCTGAAGTACACGTCCAGCAAACACAGTCAAGGACGTGTTGTAGGCCGCGCTGGAATGAAAGCAGTCGGCATCATTAAGCGAAGAAAGAAGAAAGGGAAATATTTATGTAGCAGAAAGCTGCTTTAACTTCAGTGAGGGAAAAAGTCCATTTTAGCCGCCGTCGCTGTTCAGCCTCTGAGCGGCAGCCCACTGATCAAGGCTTTTGTGGTGGCTCTCTTTAATGTCATGCATTTTAAAGAACAGATAATAAACCCAGAGAGCCCTTACTCAGCACAACAGCACTTAATAGGGAAACTGCCAACCAACGTCCCCCACATTTAACCACACGCACCGTCCACATGACGATCTTGGGTTTTGATTATATCCTTATTTTTCTGCTTGACTGCTGACCTAAATGGGAACTTTACTTCAGAGGAAAAGAAATGAAGGAATCAGCAGTAAGGGACTGCTCAAGGTGTCTTTGCAAAGGTCTCTGTTCTTTGCCGCACATAAATCCTGCACTAAATCCCACTTAGTTTTATAAAACCAGAGGATCATAAAACCACATCGAGCAGAGAAATAACGAGAGAGCTGTCAAACAGACCTCTGCTCTGTGATTTTTGCTATAGGATGAATGTAAATGACCAACAGGGTCCAACACGTACTGTAGCATTGAACTTGTTCAGTAACTTGTGCAGAGTGGGTCATCGCCGGCCGTTCTCCACGTTCACCTTCGTGGGATGTGTTGCGCGTATCACGACCCAGCGCTGAAACAGGTGGCGCACGGTGCCGCTGCTAAAAAGGACGCCTGCAGAACGCCGGCTCATAAATAACGGAGCCGTGTGGAACACATGGGGGTCACCTCCATACAAGTAGGGCACCGTTGTCCGTGGAGGATTGGGGGGGGGCACATCCTCCCACCATCCATCCAGAAGAGGCTGCCATCAGCAGGTTTGGAGCAGGAAGTCTGGTTAATATTGAGGACGAGCCACAACCAGCGTTACTGTAGTTTCCCCCCAGGCTCTCTCTCTCTCTCCCTCTCTCTCTCTCTCTCTGTCGCCACAGATTTGACAGGTGTCTTCTTCTCATCTTGTTTATTTGGCTGAGGTGTAAAATAAAATGTAACCTGCAGGGCAGCAAATAAACACAGACGTCTTCAGCTGGATTAATCAACAATACGCCACAGCTCCTGATGCTCAGGCCGTACATGAGTTTATATAAACAACTCTCTGCTCTATTAGTCGCCCATTAACTGTATGATTAAGCACAACAGCAGCACCTTTGTCATTTCGCTATTTTTCATCCTCTTTTTTTCCAAATCCCGCTGACTATACAGTACACACATCTAAACTTGGCTTGTTGTGAGTTTCACCACCCAGTAAACTTAATTATAATGGCATTTTGCGTCGCCACGTTCATCGTTGCGTAAAAATGTCATTAATGCCTCAAACCCGGCACAGGCGTGTGTTTTTGTCCTCATTACTGTGGGCGTTAATGATGTTCAGAGTGAGGGTTCGCTGCTCCGGGGCGGCTGCGGGGACGGAAGACGCGTACCTGACTTCTGCTGAGGCATTCATTAGGCAGCGCGGTTGTGTCACGGTGACACACCGCCGCCCGGGTCCGCTGGCGACGCTCCGCTGCCCTGTTTCTACTCTACTGCACGCACGCAGGCTTGGCCTCGCTGGTCGACTGGCCCTCTGCAGGAGACGCTCCTGCAGCTCCTGCGGTTGAGGACGGAGCAGTCGCGGGAGATTAGTGTCGGTCAAAAAGCCTCCTGGATGTACAATACAGTGGATAATGAACAGGACCCAGCAGACACAGTGGGAAAATAATGACTGACTGTTCAAATTGGATCCACAGTTTTATTGCTCTCTGTTCTTACACGTATGTAGCCAGATTAGCATGCAATGAACATTGTTTACAGCTTTAGGTTCAGATCACTGAAAGATTTTACTTTGTAATTTATTATTTAAGGCATCAGCATATTTACATTTTCAGTGTTCTCCAGATGTTTTTTTGTGTTTGTTTTTTGGCTCTAAAACTGAAATTATAACATGAAAACCTTTTGGTGGTGTGTTTTCAATCAAACGTACTGGATAGATGCACACATACTAACGTGCCTCCTTATGCCGTCCTCCCCCCACACACATTCACCTGGTAGAACAGAGTGACCTCGTTCTGCCAAAACTCTTCAGTCATTGTCAGTGCTACACACACACACACACAACACACACACACACACACACACACACACACACACACTGTGCACATCCTTGCTCTCACTGAGGCACGGTGCACCCCCAGTGGACCTGTTAAGTGATTAGCACAACACTGCGCTGCTCACGCGGTTCACGCACTATGACACGCACTATTACACAGTCCCTGGCATGATGTGGGAGGGATTAGCTACATGTAGAGACAGCAGCAGCTCACGGTTGCAACGCTGACAAGTTAAAGTAGGATATTTTCAGGACACCCGGTGTTTGCTGAGGGGTCTGACAGCCCGCAGGGACTCCGAAGGCGGTCCAGTGTTTGCCTGAATAAAAATGTCTGACTGGGAATATGAGATTAATTTCTAAATATAACAAGAGAAATTACATGATTGCACAGAGTACATCCATTTTTATAAGGTCAGGGAGTTGCACAGACACTTAAGAGGCATTCACCTGTGAAATACAGAATCTAGAAGCTGCAGTGAACCTTACACGACCAGTCACTATTCCAGTCCTCAAACTTTGGGTCTGAGTCACTGGGTGACTCTTATTTTATGCTGCTGGTACCAGACGTGTCACAAAGGTCATGTTTGTCTATGATGAAGGCTGTTCATATGTATCTATCATGTTATTTATATTTTTTTTAGCAAATATATCAAATATATACTGTAAGATATTTGTAGGATGTGTGCATTATACAGACCTTAAAGTATCTTCACTATGTTTGTATTCAGATTTCACTCAAACGTGTGTGACTCTAGCTTTCGTCACGCAGCATTTGAACCTCGTGTTAAAATCCCCCGGAACCCTTTTGTCTTCCAAGTAACAGCACAGTTTCCTCATCCACTAATTTTCTGAAAATGTTCTAATGCTAGGCCTAAATGATGGCGTGAATTACCACAAAGTACCGTGAATCACTCGTTTCCCACTGCCCCTGCAGTGTTAATTCAGTATAATGGATCTAAAAGCAGAGATTCAAAGAGAAAACGTGGAATTTATCTTCCCCAGTGGAAAGCTTGTGTATTTGTACATGGCTGAATGTCTCTGTAGTGTACTGTCATGTAGGAATTCACCAACTCCAGTCATTTTTTTCTATGTGAAGTTGTTTTTACCCCTCACAAATCTCACGGACCCAGTAAAATACTCGTTTTGTATTAGTTCAGAGTTTTACATAGTTATTCAGTGGTGCATTAGCAGGCACCTTTGGGAGCTATTTAAGGTCTTGAAGTGCACATTGCTGTGAGCATGACTCGCTACTTAATCTCTTTTTTTTCCTGTCTATTTTTATCAGATCCGCCGGTGTTCTCACAAATGTTCCTGCAAATGTTTCCTCTTTGATTTTTCCTTTTTTTTTATCCCGCTGCATTTTTTTAAGCTTTAACTTTCACTCTTGTCTCTAACGTGGTGCAACGTGCTGTTGCTAGTGGGCTACGACGGCTACGTTAATGACTGTGACCTGTTAAATGACAGTGATGTCTCGGGGGAGAACCACGGTGCTTGTACCTAAAGGTTCTTCATAACTACGTGATCACTCTCTCTGTTTGTTCCATTTTCTGACTGTCTTCTCTCGCCTGGTACATTTCTGATTATTTTTCCGAACTCATCCTCTCATATAAGCTCATTAGCATCTTTTTATGGAAACAACCAACCCAATGATTTGTCTGTAGCCGCCTGTGGCTCTTAGTTATGATACTCTTGATTCAGCACCTCCACTGCTCTACTATTAGACAGTTTGGGTGGATTGTGAACAGTTTACAAGAAGCCGAGCACAATGGCTGCGCTGACTCTGGGAGATAACAATTCCTGCTGCTGTTAAAGAGGTGTGGGAATGATGGATGCACTGTAGGGTTAAAGATCCATAGTATGGAGCCAGCTCTGCATGCTGAGGATATGACCTATGGACTTGCAGATGTGTTGGTGCAATAAACTATAGCAGGATGAAGGCATATGGTGAAACCCTCATTCGTCACACGGGGCTGAACTGATGTGTAACATACACAGTAACAGATGAAAGCATGAAGACCCTGCTTGGACTGTTGAAATGTCCCTGCTTCTTTTATCCCAGGGAAGATTATCGACGCAATGGTTTTTCATAACAACAAATTAAAAAGAACAGCTAATAGGACCACTTCAACAAAATGAACACTGATCAAACACAATGAAGCTTGTTGCCAAATGTTTTTTAAATTGACTTACACCTGATTCTTCTAGTTTCTAATGTAATGGTTTTATATTATTCTATTTGAAGCACACTGTCACTTGCTGTACGTTTTGATTGGACCTGTTAGTGGTACTCTCTGAAAATATACTTGACAGGAAACATCTGTCCAAGACAAGACACAGGGAACAAGAGTTCCACATTTAGCTGAGACACGAAAAAGGCACGGTCATTCATCCCTGTCTTGTGAAGACTTACTGTTCTGTAGGTTTAGGCAGGTTCTGCTTTCTAAAAGCGCTTGTTGCTTTCCTTTGTGCTGGTGTTACGAGACATATTCCTGCCAGTGTTTTGACGCCGTTGCACAGTTGGCCCCAGTGCTGGGAAAAGACAGCACGTTTTGGTGCAGGCTGAGACGAAGAATAATAAACGATGCAATGGTTGCAGAATCCAAACTAGCTCGACAAGCTGCTTTTCAAAGGCTGCGCGTGGAACAAAATCAGCATATTTGCCTGGACCTTAAGGAAACACACGGGGCGTTGATGGAGAGTCAGTGAATGGATGCTTAACTTTTGTTTATTTACGAGAAAATTTCCTAGAGAACCTTTAACCCGTGAGGGTCACGGTATGTATACTCGCTGCAGGGCTGCATGTAATTTTCATAAAATTAATAGGAAAAGCAAACTTCAAACTTCAGTCTAATATTCTGTGCACACTTCTCAGCTCCAGCACCTCCAGCTCCCCTTTATTTGCCTTGCAACAATTTACTGTATATATATATATATATATTTATATATATATATATATATATATATATATATATGTGTGTGTGTGTGTGTGTGTGTATAAATTACCGCCCTACAAGCAGTTTATTGCATCTCAAATCTTCACTTCCATGCATATTAACTAATTTCTCATCCAATAAATGCAGATTTCAACGATGATATGCAAATTGGCTGCAGCCTTGTGTCTATGAAGGTCATTATAGCTCTTATAACGTGATAACTACGAGACGACATTCCTAGTAAATCAATAACACTGTTTCAACATTTATCACGGGCACAGAGACTAGATCTGGTATGTTCTAGTTTGCGGGGGCGTCCTTGTACACAATGAACAGGAGCGAAAACATCCTCCCATACATTCCTGCACCAGCGGAAAGTTCATATTTATCATACTTATTTCATGGAGACTTTTGTGTGAGCCCATTTGTTTTTAAATAAGTTTACCGTCTCACAGTGTAAGTGGAAATCAGTAATATTTTAGTTTACTACTGCAAGTCACTTCTCATAAATCCCAGTGGCTGATGTAAGTTCCACCTCATTCCTTCTCATTACTTTGAAATTGATGCATCTACAGTATAGTGTCACTGCATGACACATTTAGTTAACTCTAGCTTTTCCCAGTTGAGATTGTGAATGTTGGACAGTTGATTTTTGCTGATGCCTTCTTTGTTCTGAACCCATTATTGTTGATGTCCCCTGAGGCCATCAGTCAGTATTTAATCACATATGCTAATACTGGATGCATGGAACGTGTCTATACGGTGACAGTTGGGGAAGAACTGTCCGTGTTATTACTGACGTAGCTCCAGGGATGACTACAGTATGTTTGTCTACCTTCAGGGGGTCACTGATCTGTAATAAACCCATATTCTTTTCATGTGGTGTGATCAACAGCTTATAATTTCAGTGTGACAAACCCAAAACTAACACTTTGGGTTTTGTGCTAATTAGCCAGCATGTTGTTCACATACTCTGGGTTTGTACTACTGGACCTTGGTCCTTTGGATCCCAGGCGTCAGGCTTTGCAGAACGAGGCACGCTTGCACACATCAAAGCCGCAGACAGTCCAGACGTCGCTGGCTGTCCCTCGATCTGGCCAAACTGCAGTCGTCCGCTCTTTTCACAGTAGAACAATGAATTTTTAATGAGGCTTTTTCGCCATTCAGTGCAGGGCGAGCAGGGAAAGCGGCGAAGCTGCTCAAGTCAATTTCAGTATTTCTGGATCACTGTCTGTGCCTTGTCCTCATCATATCTTCATTATCTTCTTCGCCTTCCATTTATTTTTATCAGTGAATAACCAAAGAAGCAGTAAATGAGGAAAAGGATGGAGACGATTTCCTTCCTGGCGTCAGGTGGAGCTGCTTGATGTGACACGTGGACAGGAGGCAGAGAGAACTCACGTTGCACAAAAAGTGCTCTTTATTGTTTACAGCGGCCCAGAGATGGACTTATTTTTTCGTTCCTCGTTGCTCTCTGCATCTAGCTTAAGGCGGCAGGCAGCGGAGAGTTTGAAGAGCTGACACAATGAGTCAGAGCGAGGCGAGAGTGAGCGCGAGGGAGAGGGAAGGGCGGTAAAGGTTCAGGCGTCTGCGCTGACAGTTTTCTCCTGCATTCTGACAAAGCTTTGTTGACGATCCGGGATCTTCACCGATGCCGCTGCTCCGGGGTTTCAGTGATGTTGCTGCCGCAGTAAGTGCCCGGCCCTGACCTTTTGATGTACCCTGTACAAATATCCATCCTTCACGCGACCACCGCTTCTCCCCGACCTCCTCCCTCGCGAGTGTGTGCGTGTGTGTGTGTGTGTGTGGATCTGGATCCGCGGCGGACTTTAAAAACGGGCTGTCATGTGTTGACAGATGGCCCATGCTGTCAGTAAAACGTCATCACGGACCACGTCTCCCGCGAGGGGGGAGCTTGGGGGGGGAGCGGTCCTGAACATGGCCGTTGCCATCTGTGCCCCCGCAACAGATGCTACAGACAATACAGAGGCCACATGTGTCACAGCGTGTTTCATACACAAGGCTGACTGTAATGCCCTATGCAGGGTATTAGTTCGGGTGTGTCAGCACTGTGGAAATTGGCCGACTTTTTATTTTTTTCCCCCCCTTCTTTATCCTGCAAACCGAGTCTGACACATCGGAGCAGTAAACCCCATTCTGTCTCCCTCGTTTCTCCTCTTCTCCGCCTGTCTGTCACTCCATCATGTCTATCTTTGCGCCCGTTGCCCTCTCTCCTCCTCTCTCGCTCCCTCTCCTCGCACCTCTCTCGCTCAGCACCTTGCCGAGTGTAGTTAAGAGAGAACACGAAGGGAGATGAGCAAACACGCCGACTGCCACGAAATTCATTTTCGAGCCCCGCGTGTTCCCGGCTTCTAACCCCCCCCCCCTAACGTCTGCCTCCTCTCCACCTGCAACACGCCTCCACCGCTGCGCCCACGCAGGATTAGTCTTAAATTAGAAATGTGTTGTTTCCTCCATTCAGTCGAGTCAAGGAGTAATTGAGTTAATCTGTCTGGCTCCTGTTTGTTGGGGAGCAGCAGAGATTAGGGCCTCTGTTGGCAGAGATGAAATCACAGCTTTAGAAGATAGAATAAAAATGTCACCACATCTTTAATGACAGCCGGCTTGACATTTCCCAGCAAGCATTTCATAGGAAATACTCATTTTCACAGTACATAGCGGGAAATGCCATGTCATTCCATTATTTCATCATGGTATGTCTGCGAAGTGACTTTCATGAGCACCTTTATATAACTAGTGCATTTTTAGTAGAGAGTATTTGATGGAATGTATGAAGTCCATGTCTAGGTCTTTAACCTATCAACCAGGACATCATTAGCTGGAGGCCCACCAGGAAAAAAAACATCTGTCTTGTGTCTTAAAGACACCAGCTTCATTCTAAGGACACATAATCCACGTTCCATCTGTCCACAGCCTTGCATGTTCCTCTGTGTGTGCAAGAATTTGCTTATCCCACCTTAACTGTAACCACGCCAGCATAGCAATTGTGCCTAATGGATTTCACTGCACCATTATTGCTGAATACATAAATAGTTATGGAGAGAATGAAAGCTTTTTTTCTGTGCGCAGCATAAAGTCTAAGTTGAGTTTTACAAGTCCCTGCAGACGGATTTGAATTTATTTTTTTCAGATAAATGTATTTTTTATGGAGGCTTATTGCTGCAAGGTCTGATGGGAAGTGAGCGGGGGGCTGTCAGAGTCTGATGGGCCACAGCAGGTGCCGCTCTAAAACCCTGACTTGCAGCCGATTTACTGTATGACGGGATCTCCGTGCCGCCCCATCTTCTTGTTGACCAATAGTTAAACCAGGAGCTCTTTGATTTGTCTAAATCAAGAATACACTGTCAGTGATAAATGCATGATGCACTTGAAGACAATGAAGCTTGATGTTGACCAGATTGATGCCGCACTTACCTTTGTACACCGTGTGTGTGTGTGTGTGTGTGTGTGTGTGTGTGTGTGTGTGTGTGTGTGTGTGTGTGTGTGTGTGTGTGTGTGTGTGTGTGTGTGTGTGTGTGTGTGTTTGGTTCCTTCATGTTTCCACTCCTTCAGCTACAAAAAAACACAAATATTTTTTCTTTAAACCAATTTTTGACAAAGAAAAACCTGTTTCATTGTGAGCCTGTGTGGCCACTGTGACATACAGTGCCCCACTCACTCAGGGCCACACCGGTTAGGTCCACTGTATTTCCAGTATAAGGGGCTGCTATACTTAAAGTACTCACACTAACACCATGATGGTAGGCTTTTAACCAAATTTTATCTTCCTTTTTTTATCTATATTGACTCTTTCTGTCAGTGCCAAGGCCTGTGTTATAAGTCAGATGTGGAGGAGAAACCTATGTAACGACAAACACAGGGCAAACAAAGTCCAGGGTCTGCTCTTTATTTATCGAACTTATTCAGTAAGTGGAGCGAGGCGACAGCACAGAGTCTCTGGGTACATCCAAAGTGACTTGAGAGATTAATGACACACGATATAAACTGGTGTCGACAAACACGAGCTACCTGGAGACAAGGCTCCGTGCGTGTTCCTCCACTGGTGCCAGCACACCTCCACATGAGTAAATATATGAGTGGATTAGCAGAATTAAGTTTCCTGGAGCACCAGTTGGCAGGATGAGCGGGACAAACAGGTGCTTCTGTTCAGACGCAGATGATGGAGGAACGGCTCCAGAAGCCGCCGCTGCCTCTGCGCTCTCCACCGGCACGACAGTAAACATTAATTTGCCTGAATCTCAAAACGCTTGGAAAATTATAAGGAAGCGCCTGGTGAATAGTTAGGAGTTATTTAGGCAATCCGGCACCACCTGTCTGCTTCCAGACGGATCAGCATATTCCTCCTCTGTTCTTCTGGGCTGTTTCTCTGGGGTTTCTGACAGCGATCAGGGGCGCGCGAGCACTGCTGACGAAGCCAAAAGGGCGGTGCACTCCAGGCACCGCGGCGGCTGGATCGATGCGGCGCTATCACCTCGGCCTGGGGGGAACGGCTGCCGCCATCCTTCATACGGCACTGGATGTCCTCATCCGCCTCCCTGTCACCTCTCCGCCCGCGGCACGACCGAGATTTATGCGCGGCAGACAGCTCGAGTCCAGGCATACGTTATGGGTTAGCGCGCCGCGGCGCATGACACTAGCAATGCTGTTGGCTAACTCAGACGGGCGCCGCTCATCCGTTGGAAAGTTTAGCACCTACGCTGACAAATTGATGCTGGCAAAGACGGTGAAACGGTGGATTTGTTTTGGCATGAAAATAACTGTAGTCTGTGCTTAATTTGATATTTGAGGGCCTGGAGCTGTGATTGCAGCAGGGCTCTGTGTCGAACACAGAATTTGTTTACATGGTTATTTGCAGGTTTAAATATACTTCTCACACTCATATTTATTGCTGGAAATTTTTCATATTAGCACAATATGTATTTAGTGTTTGCAAACACTGTGGGGGACAACTACAGGGTTTTGCGTGTCCTTCGAGGTGATAAAAAATAAGGGGAATGTTCACTTTCAGCTCATGGCTAAGAATTCAATTTAGAATGAGCTGTTCTTATTTTACTGCGTAGGCTGATTTGTTTAGGTCGACTTCTACACTGCACAGTGTTGTTGCTTTTGTTAACAGTTTGTGCGGGATCTTTATTTAGTCGCATTGTGCACACAGGTGGTGTTTGTCTGTTGACCCGTCTCCTGAAGCAGCGAATCGGTGGTATTTGAATACAGAACCTTGAAACCTGCCCACAGACTGAAATGAAAACAGCTTGTATTCAGTGCTGTTCAACATCTAATTAAATAATCCTGCTTTGGGAAATGGGCCCTTGGTGAGCTTTTGTGTTGTGCATCCAGAGCTGTTATTTCTGGTTGGGTCTTAGATCGTCGAGCTTTAGCACGAGTAAAAACACTACTTAACCAACCTCACCAGAGCCACGGAATAAATTTTAGAAGTGTTTTGCCAGGCTGGCAACCAGCCACCGGGTTTTAGTTGCCAAATGGACAGAATGGATAGTGTCATTTCATTGTGTGTAATTGGAGTCATAATGGTTCTATGTAATTATAGCCCACATTTAATTAATAAAAATTAATACCAGGAAAAAATAAACATATTTCACTTCCACACAGAATAGATAATGTAGAATAAGTCTTATTAAATTCCCCAATGCAAAGAAACTGAAGCATGCCATTTTGAAACTGAGCTGTTTTAAGGTGGGTTCTGTCTTGTTTTTTTATCACCCTGCTGACAGCTGATATTTTCTCTTGGTTATTTGACAGTGCTAGTGATAATTCATATACACTACCAGCCTTGTTCGTCTTTGCTTGGGCAGAAATCTGTGCCCTTACAATGTGCTAAAGGTCTAGAAAGAGAATGGAGTGCTGTAGGTGAATACTATTAAAGGCCTGAAAGGCTTCCAGCATATCTGTGGCATAAAAAGCCACAACTACAGTATGTGTTTAAATGCCATCGCTCTCAACTGTAAAGTACAGTAAATAGATCTTGGAGCTGCAGCAACCCAGCGATACCACATCAGGACTGCAAGAATCACATGTCAGCTTAGTCTGCTTGTGTCTCTGTGGGTTTGATGTGGCAGTAATGTTAAATTACATCAACCTATCCCTGTTCCTTACTCAAGTCTCCCCTCTTTCCCTTTCCACACCCATATGCCCCTCATGCTGCACAAACAAACCAGAGTGTCTGCTAATGTCATCTGTCACCAGTCAGACTTCTTCGATGTCCAGACATTAAGCCGCTGCTGCCAAAAAAGTCCTCCTTTTATTACCTTACCAAGCTGAGTCAGGTGTTTTACCAAGTCAAAGTTGTTACTCAATATATTAATTAAGGTTCAGGAACTGGTTTCGTGTAATGATCAGGAGTCTTTAAGAGATACATGTTTCTTGAAGGTTAAATTATCAGGTATCTTGAATCTTCTATCAGAATACATGAGAATGATTTAGTGAAACATGTTCACGTGTCTGGCCTGAGTTACCTTTACTCACAAAAACATTTTAGTTATCAGTTCATGGGCTTCAGTTTGTTAGTTGTTGGAGAGTAACTTTCTGTAGCTACCCGATCTGGCTTATTTTTGTACCACAGGATTAATTTCATGTTTAACTGGCATCACATTTTCCCATTTTATGGCAAATATTGATCTCTAGCTTTCGTAGATTTGAGTTCACACTGGTTCTTTTGTTCTGAATGGTGTTTAAGGACAGACAAACTGTAAGAAAACCTCACTCTCGGCTTGCTATTCCTGCTTTGGGATTCACCGTTATATTTAAAAGAACCACAGTTTGTTATGTTAGTGGGTCGTGACCTAAAAAATATTTTTACATATCAATAGCAAATGGAGGATAATTCAACAATTAATGTAGGTCTAATGGCAACAGTGTGAAAGTAGTATTCCAGAAAGAACATGACATCTTTCTTCCACCGCAACCACAGTAAAAGTTTATCAACAAAAAAGACAGTACAGTAACAGAACAGTTTCAGAAAAAAACTTTTACTCAATGCAAAGACGTTATTGATAGTGAAGATTCCTCCATCTACAGTTTATAATATCATCAAAAGGTCTGGCACAAGGGAAACGGCCTTGGAGTCAGAACTGGATGCACATCATCTTCAGGCCCTCAGGCAGCACTGTGTCAAAAACATGATTGGCTATTGAACATGACTGCGTGGGTTTGGGAACACTTCCAGAAATCACTGTCTGTGAACAGTCCACAGGGCAATCCATACAGTAAATGTAAGTAAAAGCTGCATCACTTAAAGAATTCTACTTCTTGCTAGAAGCCATAGACACAATGTCGTCTTCACCAGCCAGCTTATCAACCTGTTCGCCCAGTTTGGGGGTGTATATACAAGTATATATATACATATATAGTTGCTATAGCGTGGGAAGCTCACACATCTGGAAAGGTCCAGGGATGTCCTTGCATACTGTATTTCAGTGAGGTAATACTAAAACACAGCAGGGCTTTGCAAGAGAAGAATGTCAACTGGCCTTTTTCAGTCCAGAAAAAACTCAAAGACAGAAAACATTTGTTGAATCACAGAAGAGGAGGATAAAAAAAATCAGACACGAATAGGACATTCAGGGACAAACATTAAGAAAGGTATTGGGTTGTACAGTATTTCTGCCATCCAAATTCAAAACGATATAAGTCATGACAGTCTGTTTAGTTCAGACACAGTCTTCTGTCCAACTGTCCTGTTGCTTAATGGGTGGTTTTAACCTGCATTGACCAGGGACAGGCAGACACGATTAAACTGACCCTCCTCCTAAAAAAAATCCCATAAACCACTTCTACTACGCACTGATTTACTTAAGAAGGGCATTTATGCCAATTTCCATTACCTGCGCGATAACGAGTATACCCATCCTCACCTGATAACCTAAACAGCCTGATTCTTTATAGATTAATGACTTGTCTCCAGCTAATGTATTTTTATCACAAGGTCATGAGTGATGCATTATCAGTTAATGAGAAATACAGATATGTCGGATGTGAGAGGGGCAGAGAGGAGGTAAACACGCGAGCACACACACACACACACACACACACACACACACACACACACACACACACACACACACACACACACACACGCACACACACAAACACACTCTCATTTGACCTTTCGGTAGGGTTTTTTCCCTGGCCTGCGGTGAGTTGTCCTGCAGTGATAAGAATAATGGTTTTGGCGCCATGGCCCGAGGGGAACCGACCTCCCATTCCCTCCCAGTAGATAGTTGAGCAGAGAGGTTCGGCCTCCCCTATTGTGCCTCATACATCTATAGCAGACAATGAGGCCAGCGCTGCCCACTTGAGGGACAGCTGTATGCTGGTGTTAAGGGCCACTGAAGATCTGCGATAGCTGTCACTAGGGGACTTATATATAGAAAATGTAAGGGGGAACAGGACAGAAAAGAAATGTGGATTAGATTATTTTTAAATCACACAAGAGAAAAAAGTCTTCACAGGTCTGAAAGGCACAGAGGACATTCACAGGGCACTGTAGTGTAGCATTGTCTGATGGGCGTTTGAGGAGTTTGAGCAGTGTGAGATTTCTCTATCAAGTATTGTGCTGGAATAGCGCAGTAGGAGTCCTCTGATATCCTTCATTATTTAATTTCACTTTAGGTTGGAGCTTTAGTCGAAGCGCTGAAGATGTGAGAAAGGCTCCTTTGTTAAATGCTCCCATCACTATCTCTGTGATCTTAGCATTTGTACAGTGCTAGCAGCAGGGGATATCAAATGATAGGTGCAAATGTATTAGTCAGGATTTTAATTGATTCTCCAGAGCAGGACAGGGTGACTTCAAAGTAAATAGCTGTGGAAAGAATCCCCGATTGGTTGTTTTTGAGGAAGGTCTGCTCCATGAAAGACACTTTTGTGTAGCTGAAACTGAGAATGGAAAAAAACACACATTGTATCTGCAGTACGATGACTTGTCCTCCTCGTTTATAATAGCTATTTGTTTCTTGTTTTTATAAAGCCCGTCACTAATTAATAAGCAAAAGTTGTCAACATACAATATGTACATCATACAAGCTTGAGCACCAGTATTAGTTTCCTGTAACTCTGCATCGATTTGTGTTTGACATGATCACTTCTCCCTTTGGCTCAGTCTTACTCCTAATTACGTTCATAATGACAAGCTCAGCTCTGGGCTCACAACAATTTGTCCCCGTAGCCCATGTGCCTGTGATCTTCAGCCAGACATCATCTGTGTGCAGATGACTTGGATCTCTGGGGGGGGCGAATGAAACCTCCCGATGTGAGCTAGTTGACAGCTAAACAGTCTCTTCCAGAGATCAGACAACCAGGAAGTGGCCTCAAACAGCAACTAAGCAGTAGAGTGGGAGGTGATAGAGGAGGTTGTAGCTGACCCCGTGAGATGGCCCTGATCTTTTCCCGGGGAAACAAAGAAAGAGAGCGTGTTGTCCCCAGCCTCGGAGCTTGGAGACTAATGGCTGGTCCCGGCCTATCGCTTGCCCCACAGGGCTTTGGAGTGGAGACAGGATTAGAGAGAAATGGATGAGAGCAACTGATAATGAAGGAGCTCTGCCTTAAGTGTACTCATTGGCTTTGGAAGACATGACCTGAGCACGAGTAGATAAGCAGCGCGTCCCTTGTTGTGATTAAACCTTTTCACGACTGAACATCCAGCTTGTTCCAAATGTCACATGTTTGGTCTGCTGCTTTGTTCACTTCAAGCAAACGCCGCATTCATCGATTTCCATAAACGCAGCAAAAGTGTGGTTTCAGAGCACTCGGATAAGACACCTCATTACTGAGACAACATTATACACCTTTTATCACACAAATTTAGTCTCGCCTCTTCCTCTGGCTTCACTTGCCTTAAATTAGCCTGTCAGGCATAACAGATATTTCTGTTCCTCTCTGAGTGTATATTTGTAATGCTAATTAGGGCAATCGCCGGGAATCAAATCAAGATGCTGAACACAGCAGCTAAACAATCGCCAGGGACGAATGCAAACACTTTTATGCTAATAAAAAGAGAAGAGATGGGAAAAGGGAAAAAGATGGAGGGGAGAAATTAAATGGAGCCGCAGTGAGAGAGTGAGAGCTGCATGAAAGCGAGGGAGATAAAACGAGGAAATGTAAGAGGGGAGGAGGGAGGGAAATTAATAACCGATTACCTTGTGGTTAAGTGTTTGCTTTCACTGAGGAAGAGGAGTAGAGGAAGGAAGCCTGCCAGTCTCTCAGTTTATTAGGACCCCTCCCTATAATCAACAGCAGCTTATATCTACAGACATACTGGGCACAGAAACAGTTAAAGGACGTGCCATAGTCTAACATCAGCTTCCTCGAACTGTCGGCTCCAGTATAATGTGTGTGACATTACCCACAACTTGAGGTTTGCTGTCTACACTGTACAGTGTGTCCATGGGGGGCAGTGTGATGCACCTGCACAAACAAACTTACTTGAAAATAATAGGTTTTTATTGGCGTCGTTACACGGCTGAATGAGAATCAGATATTTCCCAGAAGCTCCTTTTGTCCCCCGACCGCTGTTCCGTACTTCGCTCGCATTCCCCTCATTGTCGCTCGGTCCAGCCGGGGTCCCACCTCGCTCTGGGCCATGTGAAATTATGATATTGTACTGGGAGATAACAGACAGTGTGTAGCCTTCAGGCAGTTTCTTCTCTTCGCCTCCTTAAAAAAAAAAAGATATTGCTGTGATACCGGGTGGCTCTTTCTCGTCCCGCGCTAAATCGAAGGGGAAGCCTTGAAGGCGAGGTCTGGCGAGTGTGAAGCTGGATGAAAGGAATAAAAGGAAGGATCGGTTGACATGTTTGCGCGGGAACGCTTCTCATTACCATATGACTCAAAGAGGGGCCACCAACTCGATCAGGGGAATTGTTTCCTGCCTTGATGCTAGTTTTCTGGAGGGGGGATTGATTGGAAGCCAGATTTCACCGACTTGGCTCACTCGGAAATTATTCAGTGCTGATAAGATGGACAAGTAGAAGACATGCAAAAAAAAGAAAACAATTCAAGGACGCTTGGTGCTCATCAAAATGAGCCTGTCAAAATTGACTATAATTTTGATATTATTTATAAATTATAGCTCAGCATGCATCTGCTTAGGGTTCCTCCATGTCCGGTTCTCTGAACTCCCTGTAAAGTAATCCAATACAGTTCTGTTCAATTATATAGTAAAAACCAACAGATGTGTGACTGAGCAGGCTGGAGAGGAAGAATAAACCTCAGGTGGGCGGCCATTCGCCCTGCTGGTCGCAGTGAGGGGATAGAGAAGAGAGCGAAAGGACCAGCAACAAGAAAACAAACATGTGCCGGGTCTGTGGAGGACTGTGTCCTGCCCAGTGGATGAAAGGTTTAAAATAGTGTTTGGTGACTTTGTAGTTTTTAAACAGCCCAGAGTTTGAAGGTCTCCTAACTTGATGCTTAACGATTTGCCTAGTTTCTTATGGACTAACAATGACAAATGGGGGTTTAATCCTCACAGTTGGGGGCAGAGCACATTGAGACACATTGGTGCCCCCTAGCTGCAATAGTCTGAGTGTGTAACCGATTCCCAAACAAAACCTCACACTGTGCGCTTTGCACAGTCAAAGGGGGGGGCTCCTGGGCTCAGCGGTGGTGTATTAATCACAGTGGCGCCTGGCACTGCGATCTGTGACCCAGACTTTTAATTGCATCCTCTCTACTTTGCTCCCCTACTCCCTCTTTATCTCGCCTCTTTCCCCTTTCTCCTTCCTCAAACCTCGGCGCGCCCGTGAGAGGAGGCTAATGCAGCGATAAAAGAGCGGGCCAGGCATGTGCTGGAACCCCAGAGGCACCCCAGCCAGAGCTCACAGGACGTAACGTACAGTGAGGCTTAGTGAGCGAGGTGGTGTGTGGGGGAAAAAACAAATATCGGTGAGGAAATCTTCATAATCCATTGAAATACCATGACAACCTTTGAAAAACTCCCACAGAGCACATGGCCCGAGCCGTATTCCCTGTGCGTGTCTTACATCACGGTGTAAAGGCGCCCTGTGGCCTGACAGGCTGCTAGACTAAAGCAGCAGGGCTCTGTTTTACAGCTGCTCCTCCGTGCCTGCAAAAAGGACGGGGCACCAAGGTGCGACGAGGGGGCGCGAGGCGTGCGATCGTTCGCTGGGCGGACGTGACAACACGGGGAGAGTCTGACAAGGCTTTACTTCACGTGCAGCGCCACCGGATAACAAGCGTGTGCTGTTTAAAGAGTGAAACATGGGCACTGACGCACACAAATGCAGGTTGACGGCACCTTCCCACACACACACACACACACACACAATCATGGGACGCACGCACAAGCATTTATGCATCAGCTGTACAGTATATGCTAAGTGTTGGTGTCACACACTCCCACTCCAGTGTCCTTCTTCACTCTAACTCTGGCTGCCTTGCACACACACACACACACACACACACACTTGAGTCGCAGTGGTTTCCTTTTGTGGGAGCGAGCTGTCAGAGGGAGCTGTGTGGGCTTTTGTTAAAACAGAGAACTGCAGAGGCAGAGAAATTCATTTCCAACTGCGGCAAAGAGAGGCCTTTTCAGGAAAGTCACATTGTACCTGCAGTGTTTTAAAAACAGCAGCATGTAAATTGAATTAGTTATGAGCGCTCCTGTGGGGGCAAAGTGGGCCGGGTTTCAAACCCGCCCCTCGGGTGGCGCCGTTCGGGGCGCCGCGGGTTCCACAGCAGATCCACGCGAGACGCTGCGCTCCAGCGCTGGTAAATCAAGGCGTCAGAAAATAGATTTCTGCGTCTTTACTTGTCGAGCCTGTTGTTCTGCTGCAGCTTCTCTCACCTCCTGCTGAAAGGTATAAACTTTTCCCAGTCTTCTGCCTCCGTAGGTGGAGGTGGAAATGACTCTGATGCCGAACTCCAGTGCATTTTTAACTGCCGTAATCTCACTGTCAACAGCTTGCGTTTCCATTCGCTTTGTTTAAACCTTTAAATTTGCTCCGGAGGATTAGACAGACTTTTATGGATTGTTTTCGTTCATCAAAACCTTTATGAGAACATTTTTAAGTGGCGCTTTTTTTTTCCGCGGCAGTCAGTTTTTTTGTTCATCGCTGTCAGGGTTGGATTTGCATGTGCAGCGACAGCTTATTGTGAGCGACGCCGCTTATAAGAGCACGGCACTTCAATGGAAATGCTGAACATCCTGCCATTTGATTCACAATAAATCAGCAGCATTAAGGTGAATCAGTGCTTTTAATAATGCAGATCCCAGCTAACTGTAGAATCGCGGGTTACGTTGACGAAACGAGAGCGGTCTCTTTCGGAGCCCGGAGCTCTGGCCGCCTTCAGCATACAGTATGTTCTGCATCTCAGCGCCGCTCGTTTACTCGTCGCAGGGCCCTGTGCTGCTGTCTATCACATCCTCAGCCTGGCACAAATACTGTTATTTGCAAATTGAGTGGGTGGCGTTGATTTTCCTGTTGGCTTGAGGAAAGCAGCAGGGTGCCACAGGGAATGTTTACTTAGCACGGTGCCGTGACTGTGATGAACGGCACCTTAACAAAAAGGGGCTCCGCGTGCTCAGACCTATTTACCAGCTCCACTCGCCGCGTACCTGACTCAGATAGATGTCACATAAACCTTCCTCTGCACAGAGGTGGGACATTTTTATGGAATATACCAAATTAGGTGTAGCGACTGTTTATATTTAGCCGTTGGCTTATATAATATTCTTTTTTAAACTCAGTATCGAATCATTGCAACTTGGTGACCAGAGCAAAGCAAAAAAAGGCCTTAGTAAAAGCACTGATTAAAGGTGTTATTTAAAAGCACGAGTATAAAAAGATTATAGGTTTATGTCCGCCTGGGCTCAAGATGACTGTCCTGGTTCGCATCGGCGGAGAGAGGGAGGGAGGGAGGGAGTGCCTGCAGGGAATACGGGGGGGGGGGGGGGGGGGGGGGGGGGGATAGATGAGGACAGGTGGGGCGGGTTAAACAGGGTGCACGCGAGGACAGTGGGAGAAGTAGGACAGAGAGATGTGACAGCGATGGGGGGGGGGTGGGTTGTCGACAGGTGAATGTGATAGATGCAGGGGCATGAGGGAAGCACAAACTGGCTGCACGGAGATACAAGCTGCCATCTGTATTATGCACATGTAATGTTTCCATACAAGAGCTGCTTTGGCCTCCTCTGGGGCTTTGTAACTCTACAAGCAGGAAGCTTCATAGAGCACGAGCCTCTCTCTCTCTCTCTCGCTCGCTCGCTCGCCCGCTCTGCGTTCGCGTGGAGGGACCCGGTGGTCGGCGGTCACGGCTGCTTGCCCGCTCTGTTTTAGCCGCGCTAGCCGCTCCGGCGCACAGCGCGTTCCGTCCCGTGGAGTCCAGCGAAGGCCGGCCAAGCAGAATGACACCGGCCGCGGCCGCCTGCCAAGCGCCGCCGTGCATGGCAGGATTCGCTGTAATATACAGCGCACACAAAGGCATGACACACACACACACACACGCCGTACGAACAGAACGCGTAGGCGGTAAACACACGCGCAAGCATCCACTTCAGCCGGTGGTTAATACCCTTGATGTTTTCTTCATCAACTGAAGGGAACCAAGGAATAGTTCAGGCACAGTCACACACACACACACACACACACACACACACACACACACACACAGAGGAAGAAGGCAATTGACACACTGGAGCTTTGAGTCGGAGGCTGTTACCGTAACCAGCAAGGCACAAAATTGTTCCTATTTCTATACAGTCTTGTTTGCTGAGGCTGAGCTGCTGAGCTGGCTGTTTGCGGCAGCATCGCCGACTGACCGGCAGAGTGCATTACCCAGCATGCACTCTAATCACTACTGCATATAATGTAGTATTATACATGGGTTACACAGTAATGTCTTAATTCACAGTGTACAGTAGTTCACAGCGTGGGCATTGAATATGTTTAGAATATGCAGGCTTCTGAAGGAAGGGGTCAAAGGTTATGACATTTGTTAGTTGGCTTTCTATTGTGATTGAACCTGCCAATCAAAGCGGAAGGAAGGTCCCGCCCCCACCATAACCCAGGCTTGTGTAGCTGAGCTTTAAAAATCAACAAGCGACAAGGACATTCATGAAAAACAAGTATGAAGCCGCCTGTAAATGTCTGGTGTCCTTGTGTTGGTGTCTGATGCTCAGATTTGAGCAATGGGAAATGAAAATGCTCACTAAAAATGCAGGTCTACCAAGTGTGTGAAGCCAGAACTATTGGAGCACGGCGCCGGGGGCCAGGCCTGCTCCGGTCCTGCCCTCTGTACCGGTGCTCCGCAGAAACTGGCCAGGTGGTAAAGTTAAGTGCAGTGTCACCATTGATCGAACCTTTGCTGTAATCTGTGAGGGAAATAGTTGCAGGACTGTGGGTGTGCTGACCTTCAAGCCCGACGGCTTAGAAAACGCCCCAGAGCCTTGTCTTTGTTTATTCATTTCAAATTCAATCTTTCGGAAAAAGAAATGCCGAAGTTTGCCAAGCGTGACATGACAAAACAAATTACATGCACTGGAGAACAATAATGGTGAATAAGCACAGATTACTTATCAACAACGGGATCACTGTTTCCATTTCCATTATGATGCGACAGCAATGACGCAAACTCTGCAGCCTTGTTTTTCACATTAACTCTCTTGGTCTTGAAACTATTAAGTGTTTTAAAGACTGTGAAAACACTTCTGAGCTGAGTTTATTTTGCTTATTTTCTCCGCTTTTATCGAGACAATCTCCTCCTCTCCCGCGCGCACAAACACACGCGCAGAGTTGCTCTCCTCTTTCAGTGTCTGCTCTTGTTGTCGTCGCTGGTTCCCGCTTTCATCTCCGTTTGACAGCGAGGCTCGTCGGGTCCCGCCGACTGATGTGAATGCGCTTTGTGAACAGGGTATTTAATGAACGGCGGAGCGTTTATGAAAATCTCCGCGCTAAGTAGTTGTGTCAGGAATAAGGGGTCACGGTCCCGGCCTCTCGCGGCAACAGACGAGTAGACCGTGAATGGTGAACCGGGACCGAGCCCGACGCTCCAACAAAGCATCAAAGGCGATCCTGCGCCGCGCCGCGCGGTCTCAATGCCTCGCGCGCCGCGTGTGTTCCCATGCCAACTGGCGCCGCCGCAGCGCACGCGGCAGCCGACGGACCCGCGGAGACCTCCCGCGTTTCATTATAGCATTAGCATCCAAATTAATATGCGGCAGCCCGGAACAGACGGTTGAACTTATACGCGCGCGCGCGTGCGGGAGCGCGCGGACGTGAGTTGGCAGCGCGCGTGTCCTTAAGCCTTCGCTCCTCCAGCTGCGCCACGAGAGACCTGTTTAAGTGACAACAATTAGCCTGCTTAGTTCAAGCTAATTGAAATCATTTACATAATACATGCCCGCCATCAAAACTCATCCGTGGACAATTCTCACAGGTCTGTGTCATTTGTCACAGCCTTCACAAATGATTTCCAATGCGAGGCCGTCATTCCAGGAAGAACGTCGGCCCGCGCCGTTCATTCAATAAAAATATAGATTCGTTTAGAACACAGACAGACACATCGCCACAGCGGTGTTTACCAGCCTTTCCCCGTTACGCACGCCATTACTCGGAGGTTGGAAACAAGCAGCCTCATTTGTGCGACGCTAAGCCGCATCGGCCAAGGAGATCTCGCGCTTTATTAGCCTGTTGTTTGGGAGCCGCTTTTGACAGGATGCCGGGCGATAAATTAAATAGATGGCTTGATAAAAAGCTGGCTGTGCAGAATTCTTCTCGCTGATTTTTTTTTTTTTTTTAAACTCTCACTTGCCATAGTTCATAACAGGCGATCGTTCCCTGGGTGATTTATGAAATCAATTTGCCTTGTTATCAGCAGCCACAGTTTGTGAGATAACATCAGAGCACATGCATTCAGCTTGGGGGTGAGGAGGGATTTGCGTGTGTGTGTGTGTGTGCGCGCGCGTGCGCAAGTGTGTTACTACAACAGCAATCATTCATTCGTATCATTACATCATGCTCTGAATCATGGGATAATAATGCATCTGCGGTTGATTAAATTTGCCATCGGATTGGCAGGATTTTGAAATTGTTGTCAGTTTCTTCTGTATTCTGATGGTGTGGAATTACACTGACATCGGCTGCTCGAGGGTCCAGCATCGCCTCTGTCCGTCCGTCCTGACCCTTTGCTCGTCCTGTATAGTTCGTGGAGCTTGAGATTGAGGAGCCCAGGTGTTCCAGCATCACGGCTCGTAGACACCTGCTTATCCCTGGAACCAGAAGAAGCAGCGTGTTTGTCTGTGTGCAAACGCAAACATGTGATGTCTCCGTTCTGTACTGTGGCTCCCTTTGTTTTGTCTCATTCATTCAGGCAGAAACCACCAAATGCCATTCAAGTCATTTTTTTTATTTTAGTCCAGCCGGCCTTGTTTACAGTCAGTAATATGCTTTAGACCTTCTCCTCATTCTTTCCCTGGAGAAACCAAGGGGGTGCTGTTTTAAAATTGCTACCCACCCCACCTTTTGGGGGGAAAGTGATAAAGAATTAGACCCCCTCCACTCCCTTCCCCAGATGTATTCCAGTTCAGGAACAGATAAGCAGTTTGTTTTGCCAAAGACGTGAAAGCAAGGAATCAGAAGTGACGGCAGAAGGGATGAGATATTTCAAGATATGTCCTGATGGATGTGGCTTAATCTCAAACCTGCCAGATGTGTCGCGGATTTGCGAACGCCTCGTGGAATAAATCTCACCGTGCTCCTCTCTAATTCTGTTTCCCCTTCGCTCCCCCCTGTCTGTCTCCGCAGTGAGGTTTGAGGACTGCCAGCGCAGCAGAGAGGTGGGCTTCGTGAGCAGTGACCCGAGCTTCAGCGTGAAGCCCGACGGGACGGTGTACACACAGCAGGAGGTGGCCAACCTGTCGGAGCCGGTCCAGTTCATGGTGACGGCCCGGGGGGTCCGCGACCCGCGGATCTGGGAGACCACCGTTAAGCTGGCCTTGGCCGGACACCCCCACCCCCTGCCTCTAACCAAGGTAAGGACAGGAATAGAAACCTCCTTTTAATCATCAGATGCCTCTATGTTTATTCACCTTCCACATGCAGAGGCTCATCGTTCCAGTTCAGTTCATGCACAGTGGTTGAGCTTCGGTGCATCTACCAAGGCTCTGTTAACTAACAGACTGTAACTACACCACCACACGCTGTTACCGACTTTAAATCCCAGGGCTGCACTTAGTTGCGTGACAAACCCATTATTATTCGTCCTGTACCACTTGTTGAACGTTGCCGAGCTTAATGTTCAGTCATGTTCCTAATCGTGACAAAAAAGCCCGGGACTCGTGTCGCTGAAGCAATTGCCGCGTGGGGATTAAAATTCTACCCAGTCCTAGCAGTGCAATAATGGAGACTGCGAAATAATTGACATTGATTGAGCTAATGTTCCACTCTAGTGGAGTCTGCGAGGACCAGGTGATGTAGTTTCAGTGTATAATTATGTGCCAAACATTGTGCAGCCAGAGAAAGATTAAATAATTGAACAAGAAATAAATGTGATTTCTCTAATCACATGGAAATTAGAAAACCTTTTATTATATACGGACAATACAATGTGCACCGTTTCCCAGAGCAGTTGTTTACACGTGTCGTCATTTTTAAACTCGGATGCTAAAATTGCAGTAACGTAGGTGCAACAACAGACTTTGGTTCCTGTCTCCTCAGTGGGAAACACATCAAATGCCCTGAGGAGTAGTAAAAGTAAATAATTGAGTTTGTCATAAAAATGTAAATATTAAAAACACAGAATGGATACAGTATATCCAAGAGAATAAAAACAACAATGGGTGGTGAAACACTGGCTGACAAGGTCCACAGCTTTGGCGAATCACCCTTTTCAACAGTTCAAGTGATTTATGACTTGTGATTGTGACTTAATCGCAGCCTTTTTCACTGCGGTTGACTCTTTTCTGTTACATTTTGTACTTCCTAGAATGTAACGTCTGTTAAAAGCCATATATAGAACAGCGGAGCGTGTGACCTGCTGTAATGTCACGCTGCCCTGCTGGCTCTGAAGTCGTATTGTTTAGTTACTCTGGATGTCGTGTTCCCTGTCTGATGCTTTCACTAAAAGTTTTACAGGGAGAGTGTGCGGGGGGGGGCGCACAATCGCACAATCGTCCTTCTTCATCTGACCAAGCCAGCATCGTTCAACTCTCTCTCATGAACATTGGTTTTATTTGTTTCTGTTAATGGCAGCTTATAGTGCTGATATCAAGATCAAGTCATTACTAAGCTGATTTCATAGTCAAAGACAAATGTGACACTCGGCTCAGACATACAGTTTCACACAGTTAATGTTGTGGTGTTGTTTCCCAGCTGAACAAGATAAGAGCACTGGAGCATTTAATGAGGTTATTACAGTATCACCATTTACCCATTCAATTAAACAGTTCCTATACATCTAAACGGTTACAAATGGAGCAAACAGTTGTGATGAAGCGTAAACGCTGCCCGTTAATATTCTGACAGGGAGGTGGTCGGGAGAATGGAGACATGTGCAATGTTGGTTTGGTTTAGAAAAAGATTATGTTTCTGTTCGATTGAATTGTTAAGTATTAACATATATTCAACTTCTAAGCCAATAGCATTCATTGTGAACATCTGCTTTTTTCTTTGGCCTCTTTTTTTTACAACATAAAATATATAATTTACTCATAATTGCCTTTAATCACAAACTGCCACCAGCTTTGTAGACGTCCCATCATCTACTGTAATTGACATTATGTGGATTTCATAGCTGCAGATGCTAATGTTCATGCTAACTCTTCTTACTGTGAAGCTACAGCACCTCTGTGTGTGAGGTCATCATGTGCCATTACTGGTAAACAAACATAGACAGTAGCTGCTTCTTATTTCAGCCCATCTCTTCATTCTGAAAGCAAATAGTTATTTTAATGTGTTTCTCATAATCACATCACCTAACGACAGACCGTTTCTGCATTATCAGCATGGGAGTCATCCTCCGCTTCCCAGTGGCAATTAAGAGACAGATGAATCAAACAGCAGCTCGTTGTATTGAGAGATGCTGTTTGTTTGCGTATTTGCAAAGCACCATTAAGCACCACTGTTTTAGCAGCATAAATGAACATACGTGCAACGAGCTCCATGATCAACCAGATCGCTTCGCTGTATTATTATGGAGCATCCCTGGCCTCTCTGCTCAGGCTATCGCCCCTCACACAGGTCCTGCCTCTCGCCGAGCGCACTCCAACTCCTGCCGATTTCACGACACGCCGCTTCGTCCGCTTCGCCGGCTGCACCGGCTTAGAGCCCATCAGTTATGCACCGCCGGTCTTGGAGTCCACCGTTTGCCGAATTGGGTTTTAGTGCTTATTTGATTTGCATGTTTGCCACACAGCGGTCCCCCGGACAGCCTCACCTGTTCGGGGTAGATTAGAGCGAAGGCCAGCGGCAGCGGGGCGGAACGCAGGACCCTGGGGTTCGCCGGTCATTGAAAAGCGGCACCTGCAGGGTCGGATGCTCGCGTTTGGGTCGTGTCCTTTAACTTTGCGATTAAGGCCCGGCTGCTTTGCCAGTCCACGCCACAGAGCTTCAAAAGGGTAAACACAGTAGCTCTAATGACCATGAACATGTTTTAGATTCAGGTGTTGCAGTATTTTTCTTAGCACCACTTGAAGAGAGAGAAAAGATCTCGCGGGAGGCCGTTCCTCATGCTGAAAACTCTGATCTCAGCGCCAGTAGAACTGCAGCATTAAAGACAAAATGTGACATCAGCAGCTGGGAATCAAAACGTCTTCACATCCTCACTAAAAAGAGAATGGCCAATGAGCACGCATTATTATTGTATTGCCCCCCCCCCACCACATTTGTCAGACTGATAACCTCCAGATGTCAGCCCCGGGGCTCGGGGGCTGCAGGTCTGAAGGATGCTGCAGCCTTCCACAGTCTACCCCACAGCACAGAGCTGCCAGCTGGCTCCGGCCGCCTCGGGGCGTCAGGAGTCCCACACTGACTGAATCCCCGTCGCGTGTTCGTCCTCGTGCCTGCACGCACGCACACACGCTGGGACATGCCAACGCTGACAAAAACCCCAACAAGCGCATATGTCGGGCCTTTATTATTTTTTTGAGCATTTGTTCCTGTGCACTCATGCCTGCATCCAGGCCGACACACATGATTCCCCATCTGAGCGCAGCCACGACTGAGCACGGAGGATAAAATGAATGAAGTGGATGCAGAGACTGAGCATTTTTTTTGTGCTTCCAGCGTTGTCTTGTAAGTCGTTCAGCTCCATGCAGCTACTTTTTTACGTCCACAGGCCGGCGTAGACTAAAACACATCTCTCCTTCCTCCATATTTGTCTCTCTTATTAACGTCTGTTTTGGAAATGTTGGTGCTTGACCAGTCAGATGAATGTGGGTGGATGTTTTTTTTGTTTTAAATCTGCAAATACACACACACACACACACACACACACACACACACACACACACACACACACACACACACACACACACACACACTCAGACTAATTCCACCTGCCGCCTGTGGAGGAGCCTGGCACGCTCGCTGCCTCCCTTGTGCCAGTTGGTACCTGTGAGTGTTCCGGGTGAGTGGAACTGGAACCAGAGTTGTGTTATCTCAGAAACACATCTGGTCCCCACGAGCTTCCGTCTGTCCTCCAACCAGCCACCCCAGTCTCTCCTGCCCGGCTAAAGCCACAGCCCTGCCTGTCCAGAGCATCCGGCTCTGTGTACGGGCTCTCCAGATGAGAAGCTGCAGTCCGCCGCTCCCCGTTGCCACGACGACCCTCTGGCCCGTGTCCTCCTGCAGCACGTACGCAGGGTAATGTGGCGCCTGAACCCTAGCATTTAGCACTGCCGTGTTAGCAGGAGGATTTCCACAGTGCTCCAGGTGTGTGTGTGTGTGTGTGTGTGTGTGTGTGTGTGTGTGTGTGTGTGTGTGTGTGTGTGTGCGCGCGCGCATGCACGTGTGGTGCAGAGACAACAATAGGATTAGGTGGATTACACCAATACAACCATCTTACACAGGAGGATGCAGCAATGGATCGGGGGGGGGGGGGGGGGGGGGCACTCCGTCTTTTATACACACTTCTAACCCTTATTTCAAGCAGGCAAGATGAGCAAGAGCACAATCTTCCTTCTGCAGCTGCAGCTGGGGAAATCATTGCAGGGGGCGGGAGGGCTGTGTATACACCCATACTGTGTGTTCCCTATAGAGGACGATGCTTCTTATAAGCATAGGCTGGAAAATCCACGCACTGTTTGTGAGTTTTTACCGAAAAAAAACATCTCATTAGAAATGTCTGACATTTGGAGCTCATCTCCACTGGCCGGAAGGCATTCCGCTTATTACTACGCCGGTATTTCATCAACGCCTCGTCTTAACGAACGACGGGCCACAATCGGGGCACGGCGACACATTGTTTCTGCATCCTCGCCGGGGACAGAGGGGACGAGGGGTGGGAGTGTAACGCGGTCTGCTTGGAGCAGCGGCAGCATGCAGACAAAGCGCAGCTCCTCCGTGGGCCCAACCCAGCCACGTACTGCAGCCTGGGGGGGGGCTCGCCTTCCTAGGCAGCCGCCCGCGGCCTGGGCAGGCTCAGTTGTCTCGCCAGGGGCCTCCTGAAAGACAATGAAGCAGCATCCGCAAAAAAAAAAACAGCCCATTTGTGTTTTCATTTGCTTCTGTCACTTTCCCAAAACGGAGAATGGCGAGGTTGACATGCAGTATTTTAGTTTCAATTTTAGAAGAGGGGGAAACGTGTCATTTACGGCACTTAGGTAAAGATTCATCTCCCGACCTGTCACCGTGAGGATGCATTCGTCAGTGGCAACGCGCTGCAGGTTATTCACTGCAAGACGCGATGGGACATGATATATTTGGCTTTTTATTTTTATTCCAGGTCGGCATAGAAGAGATGCTGTCACGAGTGTGGGACTCCCAGCCCAGAGTCATTAAGTTTCCTCGAAGACACCAGCGCGGCTCCTCCGCCAACGGGCTGAGGCGACAGAAGAGGGACTGGGTCATCCCGCCCATCAACGTGCCTGAAAACTCCAGAGGACCCTTTCCTCATATGCTCGTCAGGGTGAGTGACACACGGTGTAATTTCATTAAAATGCCACGCGCCTCGCGCCGACGCCGCACGGCTTCATGAGCTTTGAAAACTTTTCCTTGCCGAGCAAAGATTCGACGGACGGCGAGGCGGGCCCGCCCCAAACGCGCGCAGTGTTATTTCTGCAGAACAATCTTGCTTTGACCGGGCGGGAGACAAGAGGGAACGCGGTGCAATATCTGCTCCAATCACCATGAGATTCAGCGTCTTAGTGATTTCTGTTAGGGGCACGCCCAGCAGGCCAAAACGCTGCTCTTGTTTCTGATTTAAGTCATGATGTCAGGTGATTTGTCTGCTGTGCCTCTGGGCGCCGCAGACGCATAGATGAAAAAAAATAATAATAATCCTTGCTTGTGTGGCAGGAGCGCAGACGTCCTGCTTGCTTCCCAGAAGAATAGACGGAAGAGTTACTCTGGAGAATCTGCTCTCTGCTGTACATCTGTTAATAGCCACATACCTGTAATGTACAGTAACAGTTTTTATAGGAACCGGACTGATCTGTTCAGGGACCGTGATGATGCTGGACACGTGTTGCCTCATCGTTAGACAGATGCACATATTCTCCCTGTTTGAGGGTGAAGTCATCTTGTTGGCTGTCACAGCCGATCCGATCATTTTCTCTACATGCATCTTCACTTATCCACTTTATGTCCGTGTCACACCGAGCTCCCGCTAGGAAAAGGTGTGGATGCAGGAGCTCCCGTGCTTTTTGCACAGCAGCTCTGTAACACTCTGCGATACGAACGCTGTGGTTCGTACTTAATAACGGTGATTAACAAAATATTGCCAATCGACGGCACGTTTCTCACGGTGTCGGCTCGGTGCCGTCACCTCGGCTCCGCTCACCCACTGCCTCTTATCGGCCTCTCAGACAGACATGCTCTCTGATACACACACACACACACACACACACAGCCAAGCAAAGTCCCTTACGCCCATTTGTACAGCGGGGCTTACACTCCCGGATTACGGAAATCGCCTTTCAACCAAGAAAGACGGCAGATTTCCCACCAAAGCGTGGAAACACTTACTCTTACAAGCACACGTATACACACACACTTACACACAAACACACAAAGCATCGGGGGAGGCACCAAACGGGAAACGGACACTCTTTTATCCCCTCTTCACATGTCGGCTGGATTAAACCCCCAGAGCTCCCTTTGTGCGTGTGGCCCTGTTTGTTTATGTGCAAAAACATCGAGCACGGCTTGTAAGTGCGTCCCGACCCGACCCAGCCGCGTGTCGGCTGGAAGCAGTGCACCATGGGGGATGTGACGCCGCCGCTCCGTCCGCTCCGCTCTGACTGGACGACAACTTGTCCCGCTCACGCCCTCGATTTCAGGACGCCGCGGAAACGCTTTGAGCTTCTCGTTGCCTGCGTTTCACCGACGCCTTAAAGTTCGCTCGCTTCAAAAGCGAACAATTAACCCTCAGCGTGTAATCACCAGGCTTCGACTGATGCGAGCCACATAGCGGCGCCGAAGGAGGACCGCGGCGCCGGCCGGCCGCCGCTTTGATGTGGCGAGAGAACTGTGAGCGCAGGTACAAGCTAATGTGCTTTGAAGCTTTCATGTGGCAAATCTATGAGCAGTAGAAATGGAGAGATTAGAAAATAGCTTTGGTTAAGTTAGAAGGAGTACAGTGGACCATCGAACTCTGGGAAAAAAAGAAAAGGCGGCTGGAAAAACAGCACGCCTTCGGAGGGAGCTGTAAATCTGCAGGGCGAGGAAGGCCGACATTAGTTTCAGGCCATTTGTGGCTCTCCCATAACCGTCTCCTGCAGCACCTCCACGACGGGCGATGAGGCGAAGCTGATGGAAAGCGCTCCCATCGCTGGAGAGAGGAGATCCTCCTCGCGTTTAACGCCGCCTCCTCTCTGACCCTCCGTTGGGACGAAGGAGCCAACAGCGCCCGCTGCAAATAATTGAGCGCGGTTATTTTAATACGGCGCGATTCCGCGGCCGAGGGACGAGAACTGAGGAGACGCTGTTTCTTCTGCTCTCTGCGTGACTCTTTGCCCTTTCCCAGGAGCTGAATGTAGCCGTAATGATATCTTTATCTGTAATGATATCTTTATCATACATTCACAGTGTTGTGGGGAAATGATGATCTTAAGGTGAACAGGTGAGCTGGCATTTTCGAGTGCTGCACCTCATTATCCTGAATAGCCCATTACAGCGGCGCTCATGACTAATAGAAGGCAACGCAGCCCCGTGTCAGCAGCCGTGTCGCGGACACAATGGCCGCAGACCGACTTGTTTGGATGGATCTCATCAAAGGCAAACAAGCCCAAAAACAAGTGATTATCGTCGCCCACCGCACAAGTTAACTTCGGCTGAAGAAAGCCGGACTTCTCACAAACGAGGACCGTCCCGTTGTGTCGATGTTGAGCGACGTGTGTGTGCGTTCATAAGATGGTAACGGTGTTTGCTCATGGATGAAGACACGGGGGGTTATTTACAGCACGGCGCCGTGTGTTCCATTACACTCATAATGAGTCTGTAAAAGTCGTCTGGATCAGCTCGTCTCATTGCTGGTCCCTTGTTCGTCGAAGTGCATCGTGTCCATTGTGTCTCGAAACACACGCTATCACGCCCTCATTCATCGAAATGTTTGTTACTTACAAATAAGCTGATTCATCATCACATTAATGAGGCACTAACACTTAAAGCCACGCTGTTTGTAAGTGTGTTACGTTACATTTTGTACAACGCGGTCATGATTGTATCAAAGGGCGACGCGTTACGTTGCGTAACGTCTCCGCGAGTTTGATTTTAGCATCAAGGCACAGACGCCGCTCCTTTTTGACTCGTCTCGTTCCGGTTCAAATCAGGTCGCCTGATTCCTTCTTCCCCCCGACGCTCGACGATCCTCGGAGAGTGTCCCGGAATCCTCATCCACGCTAACAATGTTGTCGGCGTCACACACCTGCTCTAAGAACCCGCCTCTTCTTTTTCTAGGCCTGAAGTGTGTATATACGTTTTCAGGTCATAAACCGTCATGAGTTCAATGCATATCAATATATATATACATGCAGGACAGCTTAGTCCAGTCTGTGTTCTTCAGATGTCCTGCAGCATAAAAGGACAATTTATGTGTCACTGCACTGGTCTTTTGTTCGCTGGCATGTTATTCCTGTGTCTCGGGGGGGCATGTGTGCGTGCGTCTGTCAATTTGTGTCGGCGTCGCCGCCTTTTGTCTGCGTTTCGTGCGCCTCCGTGCCGCTTTGTCATCCTCAGCATCCCCCCGGTTGGACAATTAGAAGGTGACAGTCCCATTAGAGCCGGCCCAGTAGTACAAAGGCTGAGCGCTGCCGTGAGTGACACGGAGCTCAGCCTTTCGCTAAATAACTGTCAGTCTGCCCCGGTCCACCCTGACCCCTCTGGCAGCCTCCCTCTGAGCCACTTGAACTCCCCTCTGGACTCCCATTGGCAGCCTCGGCAGCTCCCTGAGCCAAGCGTGTCCCTCCTTTCTTGCCTGGCCCTCTAAATGATTGGCTGGCCCCCCCTCGCCTCAGGCATGCCAGAAGGGCTCTCAGCTCGCCTCAGGGTGCCACTGATTGGCCAGGCTGTCAGGGCCGCGTGGCTCTTATGGGATGGCGTGGCGGCCCCTCGGGTTGAGGGAGGCGATTTTTTACAATGGCAGAAGGTGGAGTGGAAAAGTGCAGGAGCAGCAGAAAGCTTCCCACTGTTCGGAACTCTATCTGTCTCTCTGCCTTGTTTTCTCCCTTCGTTCAGGCATCCAGCAGCTAAACGCCTCGGCGCTATAATTATCTCGTGGGACGCTTCCGTTCGCGGAAGACGCGCGTGAACAGTTTACCGGTTGTGCTTTTTCGGGAAGTGGCGGGTACAGCGGGAGAAGGCTGCCGTTTAACGAGTTGGATCCCTCCAGGGTTCCGTGGCCGGCGTGGCGTCGGGCGGACGGGCGGGGCAGAACCGGGCCTGTGCCGTCTCCTCGTTGCCTGTGGAAGAATTAGGGAACGCGGCTGTCTTTAAAAAGAAGAGCGAGCGCATGCATGGGCTCCATTCTTCTCCCTCGCTTTGAACCATGGGAATTAATGCCATTGTTAATGCGGAGAGACCGCTGGTACATTTCAACAGGACTCTCGCAGAGCTCATCTAAATTGCCCAGCTAATGCTGTAATTGGGTTTGTGAGTCACTTCTTAACTCCCATTAATATTTGTTCTCCCTCTAATTGCCCCGTTCTTTTGTTTTTTTTTTCCAATCTTACATTCCATTCCTGCGCCTGCTTAATGATGCGAGGCGGAGGCAGCCATGTGCACATGCGTCCATACTGTACACGTGGGCGGGAGAAACCAGCTAATCTATTTTCGAGCTAAAGCTGCCGGACATCTTTGTTTCACCCACATTGACGGATGACGGACGGGAAGGAGACGGATGGTATTTGAGTGTAAGAGAAAGATGTCAGAAAGCTTCATGGTCAAACTCTCTGGTGCAACCTCCAGATATATGTGATGTGATGAGGATAAAAAAGCCTCATCTGAAGACTTCATAGCAGAGAAAGCCCAAAGCTTCCTTTTGAAGGTTATTTATTGGATAGGCTGTCAGCATTCAGAATACTTTCGGCTCTTTATTAAAAGACATATTACTTGACAATACCTCAGCTTTCTCAGATGTGTTTCCTCTAAGCTTCCTCCCTCTTTCCACACTCAGCTATAACTGGATTGTCTTTTCCACTTATGCATCACATTAAAGCGGCTCCTCTGGCGGGAGGAAAACTTCGCCCTCTACAGGCTTCAGCTTTGTTTGCTTGAACTGCCAAAATATTAAAGGAAAAAAAAAAACCTGCCCCATTATCTTAAAATCCGAATCCACATCAGAGGAACGTTACCTCAGGAAACCTCGGAAGCTCAAAAGGGCTTGAAAGGCCGACGTTGGGGGAGAGCGGCCCTTCCACAGGTCCGGGCTCGTTTGTATTGATGGGAATGTGTTTGCTTCGCCTCCCGTTGGGAGAGAGGAGCTGGGGAGAGCGAGGGACAGACAAACACGGAGCGCACCAAATGAAAAACGTGGGTGTGGAGATGCAAAGGAAGTGTTTGGGAGCTGGTTTCATTTGCCGTCTGGTTCTGGCTCCATAATAGCCCGGTCTGCAGACACGGCCGTTAATCGTGCGTATCAGGGAGACTCTCAGTGGTTTTTACCTGATATTAAACCTGCAGCTTCTCCTGTGTGACTATTTTTAAAACCCTCTGCACCCGTCTTCTCTCCCGGCGCCAGCTAAACTGACAGCTCTTACTCCTCTTCATCACCAGGTTATCGCCGTATTTTGTAGGTAGGAGAGTTTGAAGGCTCCCCCACATTTTCTCTAATTGGAAATTTCGTTTCCGTTTTGTCCGCACATCCTCCTGTGTCTTTCATCCCCCGTCTTCCCTATTTCCTCCTCCGTCACTTCGTCAGACGCCTGTGTGGACGGCCCATCGGGGCGTTTGAATTCCTCGCCCCCGTCTGAAGACCGTGCACGTGAGCTTTGAAGAGCGACGCGCAGATCAAAGCGACGCCAAACTCAAATTTAAGGGAAAGTTAAAAAAAAAAATGCCTGTAGTTTTGCCATTTCGCTCGCGCTCGACAAAGAGGCGCCGGTGCCGCGTAAGCAGAAACGGATGAGACATTATCAAACACAGCCATTCCGGAGGACTCCTGTGTAGCTCGCAGATGCACAGACGCGTTTGATAATGCTGTTTAACACTGCGGCTCACCCATTTGCAGTGACTAATGTTTGGGAGCCTCTCCAGCACCCGATGCGCGCAAAGGTTTATTGTTAGATCTGAATCTTTTAACCCCAGCGGTGACACAGAATTCAGACTGCTCAAGATAGAAAAAAAAAATCAATTGTCTACTCCGGCACCACAGTGTCATTTTCTCTCCTTTAAAAGCACTCGCTAAGGTGCCGGAACTGCCATTTATCTTCCGAGGTAGCATGCAAAACACTCAAAACGCGTTTTGAAGCCATTCGCCGGCTGGTGTGCGAATCCCCCGAGTCGATTAGAACCAGTGTGTGAAGAAACTGTAAAGCAAAAGGGAATTAGAAATCTCACAATGACTGGAAATGAAATCATCCTGGGGGGGGGGGGGGGGTCCCTGAAAATAAATAAATAATCCTGTGATTGTTCTGCTTGTTCTGATTTTATACGAACAGACAACCATCCGGCGCTAAAGACTGAATACTTCTGGCTAATCCTGACTCGGAGCAGTTTGAATTTGGGCGCTGAGAATACAGAATTGTGTTTTCATCATTAGATAAATTACCGCATTGTCAGTTCCCGTGCGCAGACGCTCGGGACGTGTGGGAGAGCGAGTCTAAAAGCGGAGCAGGAGCATCTGAGGCACCCAGTCAATAAGTAGCTTCTATTAAAGGCGTCTGGGTGTTTGGCAGGCGCTGTCTTAATTACAGTTGACAGCTATGACAGCGAAAGTGTGACTGAGATGCGGCCAGAGGAGTTCAGTCATGTGTCTGTGCCCCGAGTGCCTGGCACTGGTCGTCCCATGATGCCGCCTGGCTTTCGTTCCACATACCTTCTGCATACGCACCATCATCCTCGCGTAACCAGCGTTCAGCCCTGGTTACGAAATGCAGGATGCAGAGACGTTCGTGTGGATTAAATGCGTCGTCGTCTCCACACGTGTGCGGCCTTCGCACGGCAGCTCCCTTCGCTTCCGTTTCCCTAGAAGTG
Source organism: Betta splendens (assembly GCF_900634795.4). Classification (NCBI taxonomy): domain Eukaryota; kingdom Metazoa; phylum Chordata; class Actinopteri; order Anabantiformes; family Osphronemidae; genus Betta; species Betta splendens. The sequence goes on along the minus strand of NC_040885.2, from coordinate 1,240,736 downwards.
CGTCTGAGCCGACCCATCAAATAGACGCCAAACTGGTCCATGTTTATGTAGGCATCCAACTATTTATGCCGACAGGGCGATCACAGAGGGTTGGATCAATTAACAGAGATTTGGACACAGTGAAACTTCACAGCGCGCTAATTAGGCAGCCAGCCGTTCTGCTCAATAAATGGAAATGTATTCCTCTCCGTTCGCCTCCCTCTGTCTGTTTGCGCGCCTTCCGTCACCCCAAGGAGTTTTAACAGAACACTAATTCTTCATCTAATTTCCCCCAGCTCCCCGTTGCGTTCGCTGCCTGGGTCCCCGCTACCTCTCCATCTATCTTCTCACGCTGATAGCTGGTCCCGCGGGATCCCAACAGTTGTCAGTAATCAAGGAGATCATTCTGAAAGAGCTACAAATAGGTCACTTATCTGGTGTCTGGTCGGATCTGACGGCGACGGCAGCCAGTTAAGCCCCCCGCAACTGGCTCCTCCTGCTATTTTTAGCGTGATTAGTGGCCGGCCGCGCTGCCAGGAGGCGCTGGAGTTGAAGGGGGAGTGATGTGTGCAGAGAGCGCAGGAATCCCAGTTTTCATCATTAGCATTCAATTCAAACGGCTCAATTGAGAAGTTGTCACTCACGGGATTCCCAGGACTCCGACCGGCCGCGCGTCTCCATTTATTCAATTTATTGATATAAAGCTTCTTCATTAAGAGACACCAGCGAATGTGACATCTGGTCTCAGGTGGCGTGGATGTGGAATTCTAAGCAGGCGTGGAAGCAGAGGCCACATGACGTGTAGAAGCTCCTTTTGTCTCCTCCGGGGGCGATTACGCCGACGTGCCGGCGACACGCGGCCTGCTTTGAAGTTACACTGAAGAGACGGCTCACACGCACACACACGCACACACTCAGACAGCGAACCGCGCTCACGTCCGCATGCAGAAGCGCAAACCCGTGGCAGGTGAAAATTTCATATGTGCGTTTCCCACATGGCGGCCTTGTGAATTATTGATCTGAGCTGGTCCTTTTGATCTGCGCTTTGGTGCGCAGACAGAGAATCCCCTGCCTGTCAAACACTTCACTACACTCACATACATGGCTACAAGCTGCCTCTTATGCACCCATGAAATCCTTGCATGCCGAAACGCAGTGGAGGGAGGCCGAGACGGGACTTTTTGTGTTTGCGCCTCACTTGTGAAGCCTAAACGTGTTTGTCTCCTTCACGGCTAAGAGCAGACACAGCGTCACGGCTGAAATGCACAATCTCTTTATTATCCTAATAGATGACACTCATTACGAGGGTCGTGTTGTTATTTATGCCCGATTTTCATTTGATTGGCAGATGGTGGGCATATGATAATGCTAATTGTGATCAGTGGCTGTTTGCAAAGCCACGCGCGCCATCCGCACGCCGCCGCCGCCGGATGAAAGCCGCACAACGCCGCGCGTCTCGGCTGAAACTGTGCGACTCCTGTGTGAAGTGAGCTCGCGAAATGACAGCTGCAGCTGCAGAGGCTCGGGGGAGAGCGCTCGGGAAGGGCCACGTTGGAAATTAAGAGAGAGAGAGAGAGTATCATGTTCAAACAGAGAGATGTTTTATGCAGAGGCTGCAGTCACCGCTGAACGGATGAAGTAATTTCATTTTCATGCATGATCTGTAGCCCCACAGACCAAGAAAATTGCATAGGAGGGGAAGGGAAGGATAGAGAGAAAAAGCCAAACCCTTCCTTTTTCCCTTTTCTCCATTTGACTCTGTGATTATTCCCCCTGACTTGTAACCATAGTGATGGTTCGGTCTCAATAAAGAAACAGTCAGCGAGTTCAGAACCTGATATAACCAGGGTTAAATCTATTATACTGTATGTAGATACACTGAACTGGTCCAGGATCTGTATTTTAAGCGGATGACGGATAGAGTTTTGTTGTTCATAAAATTATTATGGCAAAAATCTGTTGTTAAAGTGATTGATAAATTATTGATAATGTAACTAACAGACTTAAAAGAAAAAACACTGGTCTCTCGAACTACAGATTGAATGAGTCAATTATTGATGGTGTATTTAAATTAAACAAAGTCTAATCAGACACTATACACATTTGAAAGTCTCATCCTCCACTACTGTGACAGGTTGCTGTCTGACTCCTCATCTAATATCCAGGTGATTGTTTATTCTCTGTAAACTCACTGTACACAGGAACTCAATGGAGACTGAGGAAGCTGAGTTGTTAAGGGTGGATTGACTCATTGAGGCGTTCGGCGTCACTCTGACGCGGTGTAGCAGCGTGAATCAGTTCCACATTAGTCAGGACGTGGTTTCGAGCTGTAGGTGCAAATTGCTAGAACAAAAGAAAAGCGACCTTTTTACCGATGTTTTTTTCGGACTTTCCTCCATGTTCCTCGGCACTCGCCGCGGTCCGACGGCATGTTGCGCTTCTGCTGCGAGTGCGGGGGGGGGGGGGGGAAGCCCTGAAAAGCCGGGCCTAAAAAACAGCTTTTCCTCTCTGCTGAACTTGTTTGTCTGTCTCTGCTTCCTCAGATCCGCTCGGATCAGGACAAGGATGTCGGCATCCGCTACAGCATCACGGGCGCCGGCGCCGATCAGCCCCCGAGCGGCATCTACAACATCGATCCCATCAGCGGCAACATGTTCGTCACGCAGCCGCTGGACAGGGAGGAGAGAGCGTCCTTCCACGTAAGGCTGCGCCGCCTTCCTCTTCTGGACCTGTTTCCCTTGCGGTGCCGCTGTCCTGTTTTCCTCCGGCCGCCTCCCGTATCCATCTCCCGGGAGGATGGGAAGCGGAGCATCTCTTCAGCCTCTCTGAGCACCAGGGGAAGCGCGGCGCCGCAAAGCTCCGCGCGGTGGTCGCCCTGATCCGTGTTGTGCCTCCACGTGTTGCGCGTGCCCCACGCGGAGTCTTACAGGAGCCTCTTGTTACCGCGCGTCCCACATCCGCCGCTCGCATTTGTTCTCTCCCCACACCTGCTATTACATTCAACCAGCAAATTGAGATCAATAAAGCAGCCCGGTTATTGGTCCCCTGGAAAGGACGGCCACTCGGCACAGAGTTCAGCTCCGACGCGGCCCCCGAAGTGAAACCAGCACGTTGGGTCGAGGGCACTTCAAGTTGAATGCGGCTCCTATTTAGGCTTCCGCGGACCCATGCTGCTTGTGATGTGATGTATGATTTAGTGTGGGAGAGTGCAGCCAGCGTTTGACCCAGGGGAAATTTAGTCCATTGCTTACTTTCCTTTTTATTTGACAGGAAGTTCCCGGGAACTGCTGCGCGCTCTCGAAGGCCAAACTTTGCTTGTTAGTTTGGGGTTCAAGTGAAAAGAGAGACGAGGCTGCTGTGTTTGACAGACTGGCGCTAGGGGGAAGTGATCTGCGAGGTGAGGAGAGTGGGTGTTAGCCTGAGCGCTGGCACACACAGGCCCACCGTGAGTCATTAAGTCACCGGGAGAACCACAGCAAATATGAAAATACCGTCGTGAGACGCTTTCACCCCAACGTCTGCAAGAAATTAAAAGGTGCAGGAAGGAATTCAAGCATATTTTTTTCATAAAGGGATAAAAATTTAAGAAGGATTTTTATTAAACGAGGAAGCTTGTGCACCACACAGCAGAGAGGTGTGTGTCCGTACTGTATGCAACCAGCAGTCTGAATGCAGGTGTGTTGGCTTGTTGACATTAACTAGTCAGAATTGAGACGCTGATAACATTTATGGGGATGCTGTTGTTTTTGCAGAGAGAAGACAAGGGCAAAACCGCTCGGATGCATTGTCTGCGCATGAAGTGTCTAGTCCATCTGGTACAGTAGTTGTTGAGATACTAAACTAAATAATTCAGCACCTGGCCAACAAACCAACAGTGCCAGTTGTAGTGTGGCTACTTATACTGTGGCTGAATGTCCGCTTGTGTGGAGGTGCGGCGATAATCCTTTAAAAAGCCTGATGAAGCATCAGTGAACACACACTAATGAGGATACACAGCTAACGTCTAAATAACTCAAATGACCGGCAAAGAAGGAAAAGTGCCACAAAGAGAACTTAGTGGAAGCTGTTAAGGCTCCCTGGAAGTACCAAACAAGTGCAGCATGTGTATGTGCTGGGGAAAGAGCCAATGGGCCAAACACAAACTCCATGTATTCCTCCAGTGTGGCTGGTCCACTCATACTAAAGCTCACCCTGCAGAATACTGATGCCGGCTCACATATACATGCAGTCTGTGCTGCACGCACACACACACATACACACACACCACCCCTCCAGGCCCTCAGATCACATTTCCAATTCCTCCATTGAGCACATAAACACGCTCACACACTCATACTCCAGTCAGAACTCCAATACACACAGAGATGTCAATATAGTAACACAAACACACACACATATCTATATATATACAAATACGTGCAAGAAAGAGAGCTGGAAAAATCTACATACAGTACACATACACAACACACATATGTTAAGATTGTCATACACACACACACACATATGCACTGAGGCAGTCGCACATAACACAGTCACACAACCCTCAGCGTGCAGCATCCACAGCTGAAGAAACAGATTGGGCTTGTTTGTTTGTTGGTTCTCCTCTCCATGTTTGTTTGCTCTGCTTCAGCCAATGGAAAACCAGCATCTTGAGGATCATTTAGTGGCTAAAGAGGGCTCATCTGATTGGCCGCGCGTCTGAATCGATGTTCGATGCGATGGCGTGGGGTCTTTTGACGGACAGGCACCAAAAAAAAAAGAACCCCCCCTCCCCCCCAACATGATTAGTAGCGCTGCGCCGCGGCGAAGGCAGGTGCCGCCATTCATTCCTTCACGTCGCCCCACAATGCATCACGGCTTCCCGTAAACAGGCTGGCGGGCAGATCCTCCTCCACGCCGCAGTCGCCGGCTAAATATTTTCACTGCCAGCGTGACGGGCTCAGCCAGGAGACGAGCCCTCCTCAGCGCCGGGCCAAGCTGTGATTGAATAACATCACTGCAGAGGATATGGATTTCTAGGCAATTGAATGAGAGTAATGTAAGTCATGGTGAACAGTGCTGGTTTAGTTCCAGGGCCATTACAGAGCCCTGCGTTATGTTAGATATCATTAGTGAGGATTGGTGGTGAGTAGAGGGTGTGTAACAGCAGCGCTGGAGATTAAGGCATCCCACAGTAGATGATGATTGCTTTTGTCAGTCTTCCCTGTTCAGACCCCCCCACAACACACACATAACATAAACACACACACACACACACACACACACACACACACACACACACACACACACACACTGCCGCTTTGTGTTTTCATCTCTCATTTACTTGCACAAGCCTCAGTCATTCTGCTCCTCTCCCTCTCATCTCCATTCGCCATTTCCCTGCGCTGCTGTTTCTGTTTCTGTTTTTTTTTTTTCATGCCCGTGTCCTTCGTTCTTTCCATTCTCACGCTGCGTCTGTGGCGAGGAACAGCTGATCAGTCGGAGACATCCATCCGAACAGCCGCCTTTGTCAAAACAAATCGAGACAAACATTGTCCACGGCAAAAAAAAAAAAAAAAAAAAAAAAAACGAGCCTGCAGCTTGAACAGCAACACCTCTCTGAATTTTAGGCCTCTGGCTGTGCTAACAACAAAATAGGTGTTGTTTGTGTGTCTGGAACATTTCACTACTCTCTGTGTTGCTCCGGTCCGTGCCAAGATGCCAACAGGGGCACTCGTGCCCCGTTGGCAGACATGAAACCCGCATGTTTGTGAGGATGGAGCTTCCTGTTAACAGAGTCAAAGTGTTTCAGCACAAACTCATATCAGCTGATTCCAAACTAACATTCAGCGCTGAATTCTAATCCTTCTCCTCTCCTCACACCCTCACAGCTGCGAGCGCATGCGGTGGACATGAATGGGAACCAGGTGGAGAACCCCATCGATCTGTACATTTATGTGATTGACATGAACGACAACCGGCCCGAGTTTCACAACCAGGTTTACAACGGCTCCGTGGCTGAAGGATCCAAACCGGGTAAGAATGACGTTTCCCCATTGAAGTGCGACGTTTTGAAGGCTGGGTTTGTTTGAAACGTTACTAAAGCGTTTACTGTAAAGCGTGAGCTTGACAGCATTTGATGCCAGTGCTGCAAATCAAATGCACTTTTTCCATCCGTCTTAACAGCGGCCTTACAGGAGCCTGGACTCCAGCAATAAAGCAACATTTTGAAGTGTAAATTCGCTGTAAGTCGAAGTTTTGGTTTGCTTGGCGGAGCAGCGAGCTCATGAGATATTTGTGTTGCAGTATCTTGGTTGGACGCATCATTATCAGACTCCGCAGAGCATGGAGAGACGCGGACCTGGAGCGTGGCTCTATGTACAGAGCTCCTAATTAGCGAGGGCAACCAGACATTCCAAAAGCAACGTTCTGCGCTTTTCACTCTGATATTTTCAGCTTTGTTAAAAAAAAAAAAAAAAAAAGAGACCACGCCACCACCGAAGTTTCAAAATAAGGCCGTGAGACGATCTGTGATGCCAATTAACAACGTATCGCGCTAAGCATAATTGCTGGGCTCTTCTTTGAGCGGTGACTCCTGGCAGCGTTTGTGTTGTTTCCGGTGGGCACGGTTTCAGGTGCCGAGCTGCCGGTCAAACCCCGTCATCCCGCGCGGAGTCGGGCCGTCGGCCTGCGAATCCGTGAATTTTAATTAGGAAAGAGACTGCAGAGCTGCGTTAGTCTAATTGCTCGTTTAGGTGAAGTAAACAAGAATGAGTGTGATTCATCCTCAGCACAGGTTCAAGGAGACATTTTATACTCGTCTGCCCCATTTAAGCCTTTAGTAAATCCTCCATCAGTTAAACCTTTTAGCCACTATTAATGAATCCAGTTTAGATCTCAGCCTAAGTGCTTCGCATTTTTTACTGGAGATGGTTTTTATACCCGGTGGTACCGCAAATGGATGCGCGGCCTAATGGAAGACAGGAAGGTAATGCACATTAATTGTAAGTTGTGACTTTGAATAAATTCTCCTGCGTGCACCTTGCGGTAATTACCTGAATCAACACACACTGAACAAAACAGCAGCACAAGCTGCACGGTCCGAAATAATGTTGTGTTTAACCTCGTCATGAGCCATCGTCTACACAAAGGACGGGTTTAGCTCATGTATTGTACCACTCTACAGGATGGTTGGGAATTAAAGCATCTAGATAAGCCTTAAACTTGAAGTGCCGGGGGGTCACCAGACCACCAGCACAACAAACCCCACTGTGAGCATCCAGCATCTGTATGTGGCTCAGATCATTGCGTGACCTGAGGACCATGGAGGTGCCTCAGATGTTTCCTCAGGTGCCTCGCTCACTGTTGGAAACTGTCACATTGCAGTTGGCAGGTGCCGCGCTGGGCAGCAATCTAGCCAAAATCTCTCAATTGTCTGCCTCCCACAGCTAATCGGACACAGAATTAAAAGAATGCTCTCATCTATTCCCATAATTATATACAATAATAAAAAATGTACTGCAGGGGCCCATCAGGTACAGAAGCACCAAGCCAAGAGCAAATGCGAGTGTTGAATGTGTTTTAGCTGCTGCTTTCTGGTCCTTTTTCCCCAAATCAAACAACAACCAATTAAATAGTAATGTTCTCATTTGCCTCTTGATGCCGCCAAGCGTCGCAAACTATGTTTTTTTCCGTACGGGAGCAGCAACAGGAGCCTCAACAACAAACGTCATGGGGAAAAAAAACAAAATGATCATCAAAGCAAGAAAATATTAAAAAGTCAAATTCTTCTGTTAATAAGTTGTCACGTAAAATAACACAAATCATGTAATGTTCACACAATGATTGAAGGCGCATATTTGTTGTCTGGTCCTTGACATCATCATGACCTGAAAGGAAGACGTCACCTCCATCACTCGTTTCCGCAACAATTAATATTACCACCAGTTCAAACACATGTAAAACTGCAAAAATGGGGAAAAAATTCAGGACTCACGGATTGTTTTGTTTTTTTTATCTAAATGCCACAAAGCAAGAATCTCCACAAGGATCAGCTACTGTATCTGCAGACCCCCATATCAAAGGTTCTCTAAAGCATTACAACACATCTTCACATCTAGCACTGTGTGAAAACCATCAAAGAGACAGACCTACAGGGAGCCGCCCTTATCGCCGCCGCCAGATGCCGTGCAGGCAGAGATCCCATCGCTCCGTCAGCCGGCGTCGCTTACAAGCGGCTTCGTCCGTCACTGCTCGCCACCGGGCTCCTGCTCGGCGCCAAAGCGACCTGTGACTAATAGAATTTCATTTGTGCAGGTAATCAACTGTAATGGAGCCGTACGCGGCAAAATGAGCCGCGGCGTCTGATCACGCTGAGATCTCGTTAATGAAGAACAAATGGATCCAGACGGAGTGCAGGATTAGTCAAGGGCGACTGCTGATCTAGAATCTGTTGAGTAGAAAAGGTTTAAAGGTCTGAAGTCGTATAATGTGAATGCGCGGCTCATCTCAGGAACACGCTGGAAGCTCATGGTTGTACGTGACGTCCTGGCGTTGTGTTATAGGACGTGGGGCTCAGATACTGTACAGGCTCTTCCTCTTGTTATTTCCCCTCTGTCTGATCATGCTGGACAGCAGGGGGTGCCCCCCCCCCCCACACTCACTCAGACTCTCCACTCTGTGGATCCAGTCACTCTGAGCGTTTGAACCTGGATCTGTCACGTTACAATGTTCACTCCATCTCAAGTGTTCAGATCTTGATTCTAAGCTCATTTCTTGTGTAATACAGTGATAATGTGTTGGCATGACATACAGTATGACACAAAGTATTTAGTGTAATACTAGTAAAAAATCACTAGTAAAACTTGTCCTCTTTGCTGTAACAGAGAGGTTAATAAACAGGAATTGTTACTAATCGTCATGGCTGTTGCATCAAATAGTTTTTAGCTTATTCATAAAAATGAAGTGCTGTTGCTTATGTTGTTGTCACGTCGGCTGCGATGGTGCAGTAGATGGCAGCCGACGCCACGATGCCTTTGATCCGGAGCTTCATTGTGAGCAGCCCACTAGTGCGTTCTGTTAGAACACCCATACAGCGAGTGTTCAAATGCCCACTTTCCTGCTCCAAACGCTCGTCAAGGACACGACTACGTCGAAACCCATCTGTTTTTTTTCGTTTTTTTTTTTTTTTTTTTTACTGTAGCTAAAATCCTGGACGTGCACAACTCCCACTCCCACTCCCACTCTGTCGGACGCAACAAGCGTGTGACCCTGAGTGGGAGTGAGCGGATAATGATCCGCATGCATAGTAGCCGAGCTATCATCCGCTATCAAAGCTCCCTGTGATTGAGAGCCGGTTGGCGGCGAGGCATGAATGTTGCCCGTCGCTGCCCGGCAGCGGGGCCCTCGTGTCCTCAGAGAGGACCGCGCTCTCGTGTGAACACCGTGTCCCCTTCATCCACACAAAAGACATCCACTGGACTTCGACCTCTTTTTTTCTTCTCCCACAGCACCTCCCTTGCTCACTCGACCACTACTTCCCCTTCCTGCTCTCGACTGTATCTGCTGCGCCTCAGCCGCTCTTTCCTCCTGAAAGGCAACCTCTATCTTCCCTGCACTGATGAGAGTTATTATCCTCTTATACCATCCATCCCCTGCCCTCTCGCTCCCTGACTTCCCCTTGTGCTTTTGCTTTTAGTGGTCTTTATAAACCCTCTCACCTCTATTCTCGGCCTTATTTTTTTCTGCTTTGCAATTTCCTCCTCCGCTGCTTATCTTTGCATCTGTGTGCGTCATCTTCCTGTTTCTACTCTGTCTATCTATACCCCCCCCCCCTTCCACTTTGCAGACAGATGTTGACTCTGGCCGGCTAATGTTTAGGCAGCCGATAGCCCTCGCCGAGGATCTCCAGTCACGTGGGCAGCGCGGCCAACAGTATCCACGCCCGGCACCGGTTAAATTTTCAGCTCCAGCGATTTTAGCGGAAAAGCAATTAGGATTTGGAATTAGTGTTCAAATTAAAGAGGAATTAAACAGGCTGGGAGATTAACCCTTTCAGGCATAGCCATCTCGCCGAGCCCACACCGTCGTCATATCTCCGAATTCTTCTCTGTGAAATGAAAGGCGGCAGTGGCGACATGCGATGCCGCGTCACGTCCTCAGTCTCCACAGGACGAGGAGAGGTTGATTATATATTGACGCAGTCCTTGGTGGAACAGCAGTAATTGTTTTTTCTTCTTTCCTGTCTTCCTTTGGATCTCGTCTCTTCCTCGCCGGACAAAGTGACAAATCCTCCTTTGGAACTTAATGAAGTTTGAAATAGAAATTCGAAGCTACAATTATCCCGTCCGCGAAGGCTGTCGCAGGAATGATGGTGCCATCTAGACCCAATTATGGGAATTGAGACACCTGTATCAGCTCGTGCCCGCAGGGGCCGGCCGAAGCCGCCACCGAGACATTTACATCTGTAGCAAAGTGAAGCCCGACTTTCTTTGCTGCTTCTGCTGCGCTAAAACATGAAAGACGCCTGTTGTTAAAGTCATATTGCGGTCGACGTGATACCTGAGCGGCGCTGCTCCCATCCTGAGCAGACGGGAGCAGCGCTTACCCGCTAGCATCCCCGCCGAGCTAACCAGAGAGCTCCAGCCTTAGTTTCAGAATCCATCAGGAAAGTTGCACAAAGTCCTGCATTTGGACGAGGAGATGCAACACATTCAAACACTTGGCCTGGTTTCTCCCTCAAGGACATTTGACGTGTTGACTGTAGGACTAACAGAAGTTAGCGTGTGTGTAGCTGCTGCCTGTCCCTCCCTGCTCTGACAGCCTTTTTTTTCTTTTTTTCTTTTTTTCTTTCTTTTTTTTTTTCAGCGCTCTGCAGCAGCCGCAGCAGCCTGCAAATGGCCGCCTGATGGAAAGTGACATTTTCACAGAACCCTGCGAGAGAGGCGAGGTGATCTCTCCTCTTTGCGGCACAAAGTGCTCCTAATTGCCCGGCCGCATTTGTGAGCCCGGCTGACAAACTCGTGCAAATCAATAGCTCAGCTCAGGGGAAGATGCGGGGACACGGGGCCTCTCGCCCTCAGACGTGCCTCAAGGAAGCACACACACACACGCGCACACACACGCACACACACACACACACACACACACACACACACACACACACGGAGGTAACCACACACTCTTTACACCCACACCTCCGCCCCACCACCGCTGCGCCGGCCGCATTAAATGGCCGTGTTTATCCGTGATTCTAAGACAAATAGGAAGAGAGCATTGGAGCATTAAGGACAGCGACGGTGCCGCTGAAGGCTGAAATAATGGATGGTGGAAATGGCAGAAGACCCAGCGCAGCTCATTACTAAATGGACTCTGCAGAGGTGGAAACTATGCCCCACTAGCTTGGCTGTACACAGCAGAGGACAAAACAGCACAGCTTAAAATAGGGGCTTATTTAACAGATTCCTGTTTGTGTTTCTGTGCGTTTTTGTACTCAGCTCCGTAATAGCTCTCACTCCAGAAGTTGCCTGCCAAAGAACAGAGAATGTCAAAGCAATTTGCAAAGCCAGATTGACTTATTTCTTGGATATAAATGGTTTGTTGTTGTTCGCTGAGCTTTTCTCTGAGTCTTCCCTTCTCCTCTTTGATATTTTTTTCTGCAAATTCATTTACAGTAATGGGCTTACAAGAAACTTTCATTTTGTTGTGTGTGTTTTTTCAAAGTTTGTGTGCGAAGAACCTTGAAAAGCACATCGTTGTATTTAATGAATGCTGCCTGCTAGTTCATCTTTTTTGTTGCTTTCAGCCTTCTCCAGCACCACGTGCATTGATGTCTGGCACCTGATTTTCCCATCGTCCCACGCGCCCTTTAAACCTCTCCTTCCGTCCGTCTCCGCAGGCTCGTCCGTGATGCAGGTGACGGCCACGGACTCGGACGACTCCACCACGGCCAACGGCATGGTGCGCTACCGCATCCTCTCGCAGACGCCGCACACCCCCATCCCCAACATGTTCACCATCAACAGCGAGACCGGGGACATCGTGACGGTGGCGGCCGGCCTGGACAGAGAGGTCAGCGTCACGCGTGTGATCTGTGTTCATCTGATGGCTACGGGTTCCGTTCATGTCGGCCATTAGAGGAAACAGTTGTTGCATCCAGCAGTTGCATACGTTCATCTGGAGCCAGACAGAGCAGAGATTTAGTTTATTATTATGTTAGACAAAGGTTGGTACATTAAGGGACAGTCTACTTCTATGGTACATTCACTGTCTGCTTCTAGTCAGTTATAAAAGAAAACTACACAAAAAGCAAACAAACAAACTGTTGCCTGGATCAAACTTCATGTTTATTATAGAGGCACAAGAGAACGTCCAGCTTTTCACCTTCTACTGTGAGTATTTTGCCAAATATCCACGTATTTTTTACCCTGGTTGTCACACACACACACACACACACACACACACACACACACACACACACACACACACACACTGATTCATTCTGGTACCTTTCCTCACGTCGTCCCACCCACTCAACAACAACTCATCCGTGCCACTCAGCCATTCATTATTTCACATAGACTCTCTGCAGAGACAGTGCTTAGCAACATATTCACCCACACACACACACACACACACACACACACATAAACACATACACACATACACACACACACACACACACACACACACACACACACACGCACACACACACACACACACACACACACACACACAGGGTGCTTGGTAGCAGAATGTGCTGTCATGGTCAGACCAAAGTCGAGTAAGTTAAATAGAGGTCAGTCACAGGGTGTAGTTCGATTTATTCCAATTCGTCAGTGTCAGTTTGGTTTGTTAACAGAACATTTTCGGCTCAGATGATAATGATAATGACATGGGTCCCGTGAGTTCAGTGACATGAGTTGCAGCTTATCCTGAACTCATTCACTTGCACGTCACCTTATCTCCACCGATGCAAGATGGAGAAACTACATTAGCGCTGGCAAAATCAGGACACACACTCACACACTCACATTCCATCATTACGAGGATAATCTCATCGTCATTACTTCACCGGCTGATTTTACAGCCGTCATAAAAGCACAGTTGAGTGTGTCTCATAACGTTTATATTCTGAGGAAGCCCGCCGGTCCCTGTCAGCACTAAACCCGGCCAGGAAATAAAAACTGGGTTTTACCAACAGTAAGGAGAGCGCATTTGGAGAGTAATTACAGGTAAACTGGTTTTGATGACAGAAGAATACAATACATCAACGTGCGTTCCTTATCCAAATTTTATACGAGGCTGGCGCGGCATGACAGCGTAATATATTTGTGGGACAATATAAATGAGTTTAGTGAACGCGGGCCAGCTCTGTGTCCCTGTTTCCAGTTTGGCCCAGGCAGCAGCGGTAGCAGCTGATGTGAGTGAGAGAAAGCTCATTAATCTGGACACATCAAGCCCGGCTCAGTCCCACCTGCCTCTGATCCTCCCACTAAAACTGGGACACACCTGGGAGTTCACCCACCTGCTGTCAAGGTCATCAACACAAATGCACAAACACGCTCAGACACATGGGCACGCTTACGCGGACTCGCTTCCAGCCTCGATGGTGGGAAGCTCGGATCTGATCCCACATCTGATGCTACACGTCCGTTTGCGCGTGTAGCACGTGCAGTAGATGCCTCATACAGAATCACCACCGTCGCAGCACGCGCCCCACTGTACTGCGTAGTCTCTACCCTCTCATCCTTTTCTCACACTTTAGCTAATCCTCGCTCACCGCGCCGGCGCCTAATTAGAATATCCATGTGCTAATTAAGGGGTGAAGCGGGTTCTCTCGTGTTGAGGAGACCGCGGGGTGCGCGGAGGTTAGCCTGGTATCATTTACCTCTGACACCGCTGAATACCAATTATTCTTTCTCACTCATAGTTCACAGCCCCCTCCGCTCCGTTGACCCCGCATGTCTTTCCGCGCTTCAACAAACAGGCTAACAAGTCGCGCTAAGCAGTATACACGTGTCTGACTATACCGCTCTACACTGCAACGCGGCTGCTCCAGATGTTTCTCAGTCTGTTTTTTTAATATGTGAAGGCTTATACACTTCTAATATAATACTGATCTAGTTCTAAATTGTTGCATTCTGCATGCTAATTGTACTGAAAGTGCCATTTAAGTGCAGCAGGTAGCAGAGTGCTACATGTCAGGGTGCCACAGCTGGCACGGATGCTCTTCTTTTGTGGCAGGCAGAGCTGCTGTCTTTCATTACCCCAGGCTGTCTCAATCTCCTGTGGGCCGTGGGTTGGCATGGTCCTGGGTGGCACAGTGTGGGGTGGCCGACGGCCAGGCCCCCCGCTGGGCCCGCGCCAGCGCCGGCGCTGGCCCGTCTCCCTGCCGATTAGGACATGGCTTGGACTCGCTCAAGGACACAACTGCCCACGGCCCGGCTCTATTAAATTCTGCGGAGCCCAGTTGTGAATGTTGCCGAGAGTGGGCAAACCTGAAAGGGCCCCCGAGCTCTGTTGTCTCTGAGATGCAGAGTTATGTTAACTTGCCCACTTTATACCCGGAGCCGGGGCTTCAGACAGTGAATCCGTCTGAGGATTGTGAGTGGGCTGCTGATTGAAGCGTATTGATGCATGTAGGTGGAGGTTGACTCCTTGTAACCAGGATACAATGAGGAAAAATTCACTCAATATTCACCTCATTATATGCACCTACCTACTATTTAAAGGGAACTTGCTTTTGCTGAGGCAAGGCTGAAAAGTTCCACTTATAGTCAAGAGTCATGTTTTCTCTTCTTTCTGTTTTGTGCCTCATTCGATGGTCATTCTATTGTTGACGTTTCCAAGGTTAAAAGTTGTGCGTAGAGTGACTGCACAGGATTAATGAGTGGCTCCCATTTGTTTTCATTTTCTGTAGGATGATTTACATAGTTGTTCTAACAGAAATGGTAAACGGCATCTGCTGGTGTTTCATCACGCTCCGCTTTGTTGAGTCGTGTCCCATGCGTATTGTGAAGCCGAGTTGGTCGATACACTGAAGCTCCAGCCCAGTCTGCCACATTCATTCCAACAGCTATATTCATACGTGACTCACAGCCTTTATTTATCCAGTGTGTGACTCTAAGCTCTTTGCATAATGGTGGAGGCGTATCTAATCATGTCAATTCTCAGTTTATATCTCAGATTTACCTTTGTATCTGAGCGGCTGCCTCCACAATAGCGCTGAGAGAAAAGCCGCAGCCCACTGTCTTGCAGCGAGTGGCCACTGGCTTGTGTTCTCTGCTGTGTGTGTGTCCTCAACACACCCCTGAAACTAAAATATGTTTTCATTACAAACAAACTAACCGTATTGACTGTTTTGGTTTTTCCGAGTGAAGTGTTATCAGCTGCCCGATGGAAATTGTACTTGTTTCACGGGTAGATAGACGCCGTAGTCAAAGTAAAGTGAGGGAGCTGCTCTCTGCAGCTGTAAATACCAGTACTTGCCATTTGAGACAGATTGTAAGTGACAGACTAATGACTGTGGCCAGCAGGAGCCCAACAGGCTGGAACACAATGCACAAATGACACAAGTAGGGATCAAGTCTCTGCGAGTGGCCCATTGCAGCACAGCAAACAGAAATGCACCCTCAGCTCAGGTACTGTATAATTAATGCAGCTCTGCATACGTGCTGCCAGAAACCCCATTACTTTCCATTCTGATGCTGGACTTTGCATTTGCCTATATTTGCTGGGCTTTATTCTTGCTAACAAAGTCTCACTTGAGCGCAGGCCCATTTGCTTACAAGCCATGAACAGTCAGTTCCTTCCACCTGTCCTGTCTGCTGCTTGGCTTGGCTTGGCTTGTCGGGCAGCTAAGGCCAGTAGCCCCCAGCCTTTTGTTCTGTTTTTCTTTCTCCAGTCTACTGGACGGTAAACTACCTAATTTGGTCCCCGTGAAGAAAGGTTTTGGCTTTTGTTGTTGCAGGAGATCTCTGTACAGGTGTTTCTGTGTTCTCCGATGGCTTTCATCTTGCACAGATTGTGTCCGTGAGGCTCGAGGCATGTGTGCGGGGGGAGAGTCTGTGCTGTTGATGTTGACTGTGAGACAAGACGCCATGTTTCTTGCCAGCACTGGACTCTAATCTAACAGAGATTTTCAGTTCAAGCCTTCTACAGGATCATTAGAGAGTCTTTTTGCTGGCTTGTTCAGTTTGTGTGTGTGTGTGTGTGTGTGTGTGTGTGTGTGTGTGTGTGTGTGTGTGTGTGTGTGTGTGTGTGTGTGTGTGTGTGTGTGTGTGTGTGTGTGTGTGTGTCTGTTTGTGTGTGTGTGTTGGGGGAGTCAACATGAACCTGTATTCCTGATACGTCTGCGTATCCACCTGTTCCTACTCACTGGAGCGTTAGCGGACGTGCATGTGTCCACTAGAAGCACCATAAACTCAGCACCATCCTCAGATGAGTGAGATAACTGCAGGTTCGGATGCATCGGCCACGGCCCCCACTGTGTGAGAGCTCCACCTGCTGGCTCCGCACCAGTCTCCACCCGACCAAAGCAGAACGCGTCCATCAAAGTACAGGCCTATTAGCTTCCTACAGCCATCTGGTGCTATTCCTAGATTGATGTATGTGACCGGATCTAAATGAGTCTGCAGAGAGACACATTCATCGGAGCCTCTATTTACTAAACCGCTCTGTGAGGGGAGATGGTATTGATATTTCATTATGAGTCTAATAAAGGGCAGCCTGTATTGAGTTTTCATTAATAGGGTTGGTTTGGTGCAGATTAACATGTCTGCGCACTTCATAATGACTTGGAGAGATGCTAAATGGCCCCAGCTGCATGCGTTACCTGGCCTCAATGGTTTGACTGATCTAACAATCAACTGAATTTTTTGCAACAGAAAAAAAAGGAAAGTGGGAGGCGAAAAAAAAAAGAAAAGCTATGAAGAGGCACAAAGACAGACAAAAAGATAGAGATATTGCAGACAGGCATAGAACACTGAGCAACCATGATGTGATGAGAACGATAGTGAGGGATCAAAAGAAGCACAGAATGTGCTTAACAAAGAACACACTATAAACCAGAGGAGGATAAAGTAAGACACGACTCAACTAAAATAAAATAACAAAGAAGCACCCACCTTGGGAGGAAGCAATAACTTGCCTGTCTAGATCTGTATTAGACTCGTGGCTGGGTTTGTTCTCATTCCTCCAGGCACTCCCTGACATCAATGCCACCGGCCTTAAAGTCTTTAGAAACTGCAATCCTCAGGCTGAATGTGACGAAAGCAGCCTAGCAGCAAACGAGCACCAGTCCATCGATGGGATGCATTGTGGGTGCTGAACAAAGCAGTGATGCCCTGGGCACCAGATGTGGCCTGTCCTTGACGTCCACTCCTCCCCTCTCCCTCTCTCTCTCTCTCTCTCTCTCTCTCTCTCCTTCTCTCTCTCTCTCTCTCGCTCAGATACAATTAAAGCTTGAGCCAATTTGATTGATAGGAAGAGAGGATTTTATGAAAGCACAAATACAAAAACATTCATGCAGCCATCTTCACAGTGCTGAGTCTGGGGACGTTGTGAACTTTCAGCACCATGGACAGCGTCGCAATACTGGAGTGTGGCTTGTTCAACACTTTTCACTCAGTTCTCTCTAAATGTCTAACGGCTCTTTAATATGGCAGTTGGAGCTGCAGTGCACTCTGGGGCAGCTTTACCTCACTGTACCAGACTAAATAAAGCCTGTTCCTTCCCTCTTATCTGCAGCAGTGGTGCATCTTAAAGTGGCAGCGCCTCCATTTAAATGAGTGATCATCCTGGACTGGTCCCACAGAGGAACATTGAGACTCTTGGGCAGTAATGGATAAACATTTTACAAACATGTAGCTCTCTCTCTTCAGCTCTGTGTGCTGGTGCCTGAAGGTATTGATTAAATAGGATGCTTTTGTTCAACTGTGTGGGCTGCTGTGATGAAAGAAACGATGCAGACGCTGGACATGTAATGAAACCCCTGTCTGGGTTTGTTATAAAAATTCATGTAGTAGTTCTTGATCGTGTCTTTTTTGTGTCTTGCTCTTCTTCGCAGAAAGTGTCTCAGTACACCATCATTGTCCAGGCCACCGACATGGAGGGAAACCTGAACTTTGGTCTGTCGAACACAGCCACAGCCCTTATCTCCATTACTGACATCAATGACAACCCACCAGAGCTGACAGTCAGGACGGTGAGTTCTTTTTTTTTTGCTTCAGATCTGGTGCTTAATCACGGTTCACAGCTCTTTAGTGAATTAGGTTTACGACCTCTGGGTTTCATGCCTCTGCCAACCAGTCAAGCTGGAGTCTACATGCGTGTTTATTACATCAGAACCAGCTCATTCAGTGGAATTGTACATTTGTGCCAAAAGGGCTGGAGGAGTCTGTGGGTGCGATGTTGCACTTACAGTAAGAATGATTCACGGTGACCTTTGACCATGTAAAGTCAGAAGATAAAATATGCTCTAGTTCAGATCAGGATTGATCATTCTTTTACATTTAGAATGAACATAGCATTATCCTGAGAGGACACTAAGATGACAAATATATTGTGGGTTATTATATGAGATGTGTGCGTTGTGGTGGTGTTCTGGTGGCCGCGTTTGGCTTTGGTCCCTGATATCTTCACATTGGTCTGACAGCCTCACTGCGGCTGGTCGGCTCCATTCAAGTCCAGAGGGGATTTTTTTTTTTTTGCTTCAAGGTCACTAATAAAGAAGCACTAACCGAACACGTCGTGTGTGTTTGCGTGGCTTCACGTTTGGTTGACGCTCTCAGTGCTCGGGGGACACAATCACAGGCTGCCTACAGCCTGACAGACCCGCAGCAGTTGAGCCGAGCACCTGGATTCCTGCGATTTCGGCGCGAGACAGATGCCGTCTGCATTCAAGCTCAGAGGCGGCGCAGGCGGCGTGTCGGCGTCACACGCTTCGATCCTGTCTCCGCGGCGGCGCCGGAACAGCCCCGGCCGCACGCTCCGATAAGAGCCCACCAGCTGTCGTACTGTACGACGGAACCCGCAGAACCTCTCGGACCCGCTCCGCTCGGACCCGCTCTGCACAGATCACGCTGACGAATGCTGCTCGTCTCTTCGGGGCCTCATCGCTTTCCACCATAAGCACGTGTAGATGTGTCTGAACTGAGCAGCTGACCAAATGTTGATGTTTGACTCAAACGCAGTAATTAGTATAAATTAATAAAGTGTGTTTCTTGGGGGAACGTTTTGCTTCTTAGAAACAAACAACCGCAAAAAATTGTTTTCCACCATATGTCGTTTCCACTGCTTTGTCACTCTCGACTTTTCGTTTTGCTTCCCACACGAGCGTCTCCACTTGGAGTGGCTCAGTAATTATTTGTGTGCGACAGATGCAAGAAACATTCATCGCTCTCTGCGCGCGGCATAAAACATAAGCGCGCTAATTAAGTAAAATCGCTCGCAGAAGCGCGGAACCTTTGCATCTACGGCGGTTTGAAGAAAAGGGGCATTTTTTTTATTCATTTCGCCACATGGGCATCAACGTGCTATGTTCATCATTTTTGTGATGAAAGTACAGCAGCACTTGCCACAACATATCTAATCAAACTCTTCAATGAAGTGCACCCAGTGGTTTGTCATTCAGTGAATGCAGCCGAGTGGCTCAGAAGCCTTGTGGGTCTGAAAGCTTGAACTGGCAGACACGCGGCCTTACAAATCTGAACAGAGTGCTATTTGTGATTCACCTGTAGCACCGCGGCGCCTAAATGGCTGAAAGAGGAGGGAACGCGGCGGAGTTCCACCGCGTTCGCAATTTTCCCCTTCGCTTCCCGCTCCGCGACTTCGCTTTGAGTTTAAAAATACAGCAGGAGCGAAGAAAAAGCAGCTTGTTATGCCTGCATAATGTGGAACGCGGCGCGGCGAGGGACGACGCCCGGTGCCGGTAGCTGTGCTTTATGACGCCGCAGCGAAGACATAACAGCCTCCTTATGTGGACTGATGTCAATCTGGGAGACGCGTTTGTTCTACATAATGCCGTCGTTACCATTAGGTGTTGTTTTTAACACCCACTCAACGGCAGCTCGTTTAGTGGCGTCGGGCGCAGGCTCTGCGCCGCTAAATGGAAGACTTTCATCTGCTGAGTCAGTCGACGCTCGATGTCTCCTGCTGTGGAGTGACCATTGATGGAGACTCGGGGTCTGTACAGAAGCGTAGCTTCATTCATTGCCTCTGTGTGGATTCCGGCGCTTGAAGGCCGGCCGTGTTGAAAGATGGAGTGGAACATGAAAAGTCACATAAACCAAGCAGCTGTGCATAAGTGACCCCCGAGTGTGTTTATTGGCTTAGTACAGTCCTTGATACGTGTGTGATTCGGTGCTTTGAATCGCGAAGCAAGACTCTGAGACTCTGAGCAAGACTCTCTGAAAAGAAAAGTGACAAATCATTTGTGTCATAAGGAAAAAACTGAACTCTTAAGCGATAATAGAGTCTTTTGCAGCAGACCGGTGTCTCAGCATCTGGATCAACCACACAGCACAGTGTCACTGAGGCACAAAAACATGAACCACAACAGCTGAGAGACAACAAGTTGCTGTGATGCCTTTGAAATCACGTTAAATACCTCACAACAGTTGTTGTGTGTTAGTAATTAACAATAACAAGAAATGCTTTTAGACACAACTTGCATTTCCTGATAATTAGTTAATTATATTCACAGGCTGCACATTAGTTGCAGTCAGTAAATATAAGGTGTGAACTTTGCAGCTGTATTCACTTATGTATATGTTGCCACTCACCATTCTCTACTACACATACTAGTCTCCGTTTCGCAGTCAGACATCATTTTATATAAATTAGTTTGATGATTAAGTGGTAATATAAAACTTGGATGTAGTTTTACTTGCATTCTCAGTGTGGGCGAACCTTTCTGTCATTTCGCAAAGTTTAAAGCCCACGTTGTTGTAAAGATTTGCCTCCAATAAGGTTTTAATTGTGGCAGGTTTAAATAGGCAGAGCACATAAAGTTCATGTTTAAAACCCCATAAAGACAGAATCCTGACAGATACACTTTTTGAGACATTACAAGTCTAATTAGGGTTTATGATTCTTTTTATTTTTGTCCCCTGCGGAGTTTAAATTGCCCGGTAAAACGTTAAAGAGGTCACCGAGCGATTACCTGCTGGATTTTATTTACCACGCTCCCCTTTTTGCGTCTTTGTCATTGCGACATCCTTCAGAAAGTCCGATTGTGCTCCTCTAGTGGCTTATCAATTGCTCCACATTGCGTTCTAGAGAGAGTGGCCATTTTGGAAGCAACCTCCCCTGCAGCCGGCGCCATTGTGTGCGACTCTCAGAGAGCGTATTCCATTTGGCCGTCTGACAGCGTGGCCGAGCGCTGCGAGGGTCCGGGGTGGTGTTTGCGCTGAGGCTCAGGGTGGAAATGAAATGGAGCAGCCCGCACAACAGAGGCCGTGAGCGCATATTTAATTTGTTCTGTGCTTATCGGCCTGGATGTGGTGCATGGGGGTGTTGGGGGGGGGGGTTGGAGGCTGCTTCGGTCCCACAGTGATAAAACTATTAAAGTGAACAGCAGCTGGCAGACGCACGCGCGTCAACAAGTTAACATTGCACAAGAGGGAACGGGGATCGTGGCTCCGACAATGAGAGCGCGTGGCGCCGCACTGTAAATCCCGGCAGAGAGCGACGCGGGTCCTGCGGCGCCGCCGAGCTGCCGGGCTTCTCCCGGCTCTGCAGCTGTCACCAAGTTGGCTCCGGAGCCAGTTCAGAGGGGAGTCGTTTCAGAATGCGGCATAATGAAGATCATTAGCCAAAGATTATTCCTACCGCTGCCTTAATTACAGCACTTATCTAATTGCTTATTAAGACCTAGATTTGGTGAAGGCACAGAATCCAAATGAAATGAGTAAACACTTAATTGAACAAATCCATTAGTTGGAATAAAACAGTTTCATGCGAGCAAACGTGGCGCGGAATAAGGGGCCGCGTTAGCATAATGGAAGATATGATTCTCTATTAGCCGCGTCAGACGGACGCGCCTTCGTCTTCCTCCCGTCTCTTGTTCAGCTACCGGTTTCAATTCCGGTATCGACGTAATGAGCGTTATTGGCACGAGCCTGCGAGCGCTTTGTTTTCATAACAGCAATTATGGAGAGCGCTTAAAGATGGACGACGACGGCGGCGCGAGCTAATGTTTAAAATCTCAATAAATCAGGCTATTAACGCGCATTAACCGAGTGCTGGTGCGACATGGGCGTAATGTTGCCCCCCCCTCCCTCTCTAGTTCTCAGGGGAGGTGCCAGAGAACAAGGTCAACGTGGTGGTGACCAACCTGACGGTGGTGGACAGGGACCAGCCCCACAGCCCCAACTGGAACGCCGTGTACCGCATCGTCAGCGGCGATCCCTCGGGCCACTTCGCCATCCGCACCAACCCCATCACCAACGAGGGCATGCTGACAGTGGTTAAGGTGAGCGCCGCGGCCCCGTAAACGAGCTGTCGTCCCACGGAACCGCTGCGGGAGCGTTTCCTTTTATTACCTCTCGTGTTCCCCACCTGCTCTGAAGTGCCAGATGTTGACGTCTGAGTGCTTCGGTCTCACATTGTTCCCGCTGAATTATATGTTGTTTCTCA
This sequence comes from Betta splendens, assembly GCF_900634795.4. Lineage (NCBI taxonomy): Eukaryota > Metazoa > Chordata > Actinopteri > Anabantiformes > Osphronemidae > Betta > Betta splendens. Next base: position 1,218,140 of record NC_040885.2, on the reverse strand, counting down.
AATTGGAGCACAGTTGGTGCTAATCTTGCAATCAGCTCCACTCATTGTCGTCTCATCTCTCATCATTTTGATTTATACAACAAGCTCTAAACACTTTACTCTCTCTCTCTCTTTCTCTCGCTTTCTCTCTCTCTCTCTCTCTCTCTCTCTCTCTCGCCCCTCCAGCCGGTGGACTTTGAGATGAACCGGGCCTTCATGCTGACCGTGGTGGTGTCCAACCAGGCCCACCTCGCCAGCGGCATCCAGTCTTCGGTTCAGTCCACGGCGGGAGTCACCATCTCCGTGCAGGACGTCAACGAGCCGCCCGTCTTCCCCGTCAACCCCAAGATGATTCGCTTTGAGGAGGGGGTCCCGGCGGGCACCACCCTCACCGTGTTCGCTGCCCAGGACCCCGACCACTTCATCCACCAGATCGTCAGGTAAAGACCGCAGCGCACTGAAACCATGATGAAAATCTGCTTATTTCCCTCTCATCATCAGACACTGAGGAACTATTTGTGGAATGTATCTTCTGCTACAATGTACAGCGTGAGGCTTTCAATGCGCCGTCCACCCTGCGTTTGGGTCCTCCTGTGAATCTGTGTACCATCAGCGTGTAATCAGTGCCTGACAAGTTTTTCCCAGTCTATCTCTTTCCTGTGACATTCTCAGCTGACCCCCGCCCGCGTCCCGAGCTCCCGTTACCTCCCTGTTGCCAGGCGACTGGTGTGAAGAGGTCACCCTGTAATAACTTGGACACTGCCTGCGCGCCCTCCTTAGATCCCCATCTTCTTCTCTTCCTCCTCATTGATCCCTGCCTCCGTCCGCCCGTCCCAACCGGGTTGACGCACGGCGGGCGCGGAGCCATCGCAGCATCGACCCCGTGTGACAGAAACTCCCACATGTCCACTAAGGTCCAGCGGCACCGTTCCACTCCGTAGCCGGCTCCAACGAGAAAGATTGATTTTTCTTAATGTCAGTGAGACTGCCTCCTCCACTGAAAAACCCAGTGGAAATGTTACAGAATCCGCGGCAAGGGAGGCGGTGGGAGATGTTGCGCGCCGCCGCGCCGAGCGAGATCCACCTCTCTGTTTTCTGCTCCTAAAAGGACGGCATGCAAAGTACAGGGAGCGAGATCTTCTCCCCTTTAAAAGAAGTCTGTTCTCTCTCATCTCTCACTCCCTCTGACCCTGTCACTTTCTTCCCTGTCAGACTCTGTGTCTGTTATTGATGGGAGCTCAGAGCTGCTGTCTTCTCCAAAGCAGCTTTGCGGGCAGGCGCTCGGCTCATGCTCAGACAGCCCCGCATCTCCTGCTCCTGTATTACCTTTAGGTGACCTTGATTGAACCCAGCACAATACACACACAAAGGGCCCAGAAATGAACATGCGTGTCATGCGCCCACGGAGGATGAGTGAAAAGCCTGTGTACGAGCGGGAGATGTGAGGAGGGAAAGCCAGTGTGTGTGTGTGTGTGTGTGTGTGTGTGTGTGTGTGTGTGTGTGTGTGTGTGTTCTGCTGAATATCTTGCCTGTTTTCCATCTCTGGAGGAAGGAGAAAATACGCTATTCGGCCGCGTCTACTTTTCCAGCTGATTTTGCTGTTTGATGTGCTTTAAGTGGCAGCACGGCCCAATTAATGGGAGTTTGTGTGTGTGTGTAAGTTCTTGTATTTCAGCCCTGGTTAGTATTAGAGTATTAGGCTTTACTTTGATGTCAGGTCATGTTGATCGTCCCCCGCGCATCTGAAGATCTGAGGGCACGTCTGCTCAGAAAGCATTTCAGCCATAGTTCCCAGTCATTTCTCGAGCCAGATGTTCAAACCGTCCAGTTATAACATGGTTTTACTGCTCTAAACACAGTATCGCTTACCTAATAACCAAACCATTGCATCTGTGTGTGTGTGTGTGTGTGTGTAGGCACAGGTGGAGCTCAGGAGCTTATGTACATGATTAAAAGTATTGGTTTAGAAATGTTCTTCTACACTTTCTTAACTTCGGGACATTCGCTGGAGGGACATTAAAAAAAGGTCAATAGTCATAATGGAAGCAGCAGAGACCGACATAACATGGAGTTTCCACCGTCTCAACAAAGCCCATTAGCGCAGCAGAGCAGCCGCTTTGCAGCAGCCCTCCATCTGTATCTACACACGTTTCCATGCATTCGGGTGCAGAATTGAGTTTATGTCACCGGCGCTCTAGCGGGGCTAAGAGCCCAATATATTATCACTGTAGTTACATGTGTAATAAAAAGAAAAAAAAACGAGGAAAATAGACTTGAAGCGGGACCTAATTGCTCCCATACAGCACCTTACACGCTGCGTCGACAGCTGTATTGATTAGAATATCGCCTGTTCTGTCAAAAGCCTTTCATCTCAAACGTGGGCCGAGCCCCCATAATGCAACTTAATGGCGTCTTTCATTAGAACCCCCTGACACCTCCAGTAAAGGCCCACTTCGCTTAAACACAACTGTTCCGCGTTGTTTAAATGCCTAAACCTGGTTTCATATGTAAAGCCAGTTCCGACTACATAGATATATAGTTTTCTGTGTTATAGATGCGCTATAGTTTAGCGCACGCACAGCGTATACATCAGGTGTTTTGATATTGTGAGTGTTAATGGTTCTGCAGTCTGACTAATGCAGCACAGCAGGAGGCCCTGCTCCGCCAGCTGCGGATGAAGACACCAAGAGGTGACGTGCTGTTGGCACAGGAAGGGGACCAGCGTGCCAGAAGCGCCCACTCCAACCTGTGGGGCATCGTCAGACCCGCAGTGACGCAGCACGCAGCGTTGCTCGTGGGTTTGATTTCCCCCAGAACAACGCGCGATAAACAGCACGCACAGCAGAGAGGGAGGACGGCGCTGCGTTGGTTCTGTCGGGCCGTGTGCTAAGTTTGCAGCATGTGTCGTTGGCTGGAGGTGGGATCTGGCCTAACTAGTGTCAGCCTCCGCCGCCGCCGCTTTAATTACAGCTCCGACCCACTCCTCACGTCGCCCGACGCGCTACGACAACACGCCTCCCTCACTCCTCGCGCCTCTCACCCACACTTCCTGTCACGGCGGCGGCGGCGCTGACCGCCCACCTGCCGTGAGGCTCCGTGTTTGTTAGCAATTAAGCCCGCCGCCGCGCCCCCGGGGAGAGGCACTCCGTCCACTCGGCCGGCCGCGGAGCCGTAATGAGACTTATAGGCTTGATTTTACAGCTGTCACTTATCGCGTCCGCGCGCTTCGCCGACCTCGCGGCGATGACAGTTGCTGTGGAGACGGTGTAGGTGCAAAGAGCAGCGGAGCCGCCGATTGGCTGCTCTGCACACGGGTTTTCATCGGCCCCGGCGCTAATGAGCTGCTGCCATGATAAGCTGGGTAAACATATGTTCCACTCTCTGTGTCATTGTTCAAGGTGCTACAGTGGTATTGCTTATTATAGTAATGAACTGAACTCAACAACAAAAGAGTAACTTGGTGCTGCTGGAACTCATATAATAATATATTGGCTAATCCAGTGTGTGTGTGTGTGTGTGTGTGTGTGTGTGTGTGTGCGCGTGCAGATACTCCAAGCTGTCAGACCCCGCTAACTGGCTGAAGATCAACAGGACCAATGGTCAGATCACCACCATGGCCCTGCTGGACCGAGAGTCCATGTACGTCAGGAACAACGTGTACGAGGCCACGTTCCTGGCGTTCGACAATGGTAAGTCGGGTAAGTCAGTACGACTGTGCGTGTCGTGATGAACCGGCAGGACTGCGTCGCTCTGGGCCCGGCTTTAATAGTCACACGAATGAATGGGCTGACATTACGTTTGTTGCACACGCTCCCTAGTGATTGGTCCCGATCCAAATCAACAACAGCAGCATGTTGATGGTGACATTTTGTCTGTGTGCTCTTAACACAGCCAGATGTTTGTTTGTTGTGTCATTACAAGTCCACCCGCTGTAGCTCAAGACTAGAATATTAAGTTTAAGTCTATTTTTGCCTGTATATGCACTAATCTAAAATGATAAACACTGTACACAAACCATCATGTATGGTTTCAACGCTAACGTAGGTTAAATCTCCAGGGTAACGATGTACTATACAGTATAGTAAACATGAATATGTGTGTATCTCTAATACAGGATCTAAGAATAAAGTCTGTTAGCAAAGGTCCTGGGGATCAGCCTCAGCTACTGCAACAATGTACACAACTAAGCAGCCGAAGCAGTACAAATAGAGGCGCTTACTCTGTGTATAAGGAGGAGGGACTCAGGTGTTTTTACTCCGGTGAGAAATGAGGGATCAGTTGCCCCGAAGCACACCAAGTTAAGCTCAAAGTGTTGACTGCCTATTGATTGCGGAGCCCAGTGTCAACAAGGGGATATATTCCACTTTGATTGAAATTCTCTTTACTTATTCTACTCAAGCGAAGCGTAAGAGGCAACAAAACACCTAGCCAATCATAACCGACAAGGCGGTCGATGGGCCTTGAGGCCTGGGGCAACAGACCTTTACATACAGTAGTGGATGCAGCGCGTTCAGGGGGGAGAAGGAGGTTGAGCTGCGGCGCTGATGAGCTGCTGGGGTAAAGTGTATTCATGCTGCACTGCGTCTGTGATTTAGTTGGGTTTGCTGTTTGTCAACTGAATATCAAGGACACAATATATCACGGCGGTGTGTTTGTTCAGCAGAGCAGCGCACATCATTTCTTCAACTTTGGTCGGAGGTTGCACTGCTCAGATCACAAGGCCTGTTCAGATGATTATACTGTAAATGACTCCGCTTAGTGAGCGTTTCAGTAAAATCACACGTGGAGCAGGTTTGATCCGTTTTGTCCCACCTGACTTTAATTGATTTATTTATTGCCTCATGGCAAACGCAGCAGTAGAAGCTCACGTGTTTTGCCTATGAAAGTACTTTTGATGGCAGCTGTTAAATATCTGATCACCATTAGGGTAAATTCCCTTTTTTCTATAACTGTGCAAACAACTCTAAATAATTAAACTGCTTACTGGTGTGCTTTTGTTTTGTTGTGCTGTTTTTGTTTCCCCCTCTGGTGCCTTTTCATTATTTTAAACCTTCCCATATGTTTATGCAGGCAATTTAACTCGCATCCCAGTGAAAACAAATCATTTCAAATGAGGGGACTCATTTGTCATTCGCACATGGTTGTAGGGAAGGAAAGCGTTGAATGGTGACAGACGAAAGAGCCACACAGACAAATCAAACACGTCTCATCCCAGGAAATACAGAGATGAATATTAGTATTATTATTATTTGTTTTGGTCATAAAATAAGGTGTCTGCTTTGGGAACAGCAGTTGTCAAAACACTTGAGTGTGTTGTGTGTGTTGTTAATAAATGTATTGCAAACGTATTAACAATAAATACTAAAGGTTGGATTAACATGCTCCTTAGTTAATAAATTATGGCATTTAAACTGGGATGTGAATAACCAGCTTATGGTTTATATCACATATTGTAACAACGGCTGTTCAATAACTAAACTAAAGTGGGTTATAAATGTTAATATATTGGTAGTTAAAATATTATTGGAAAGATCTGACTGACTCTCAGTCCAAATGCAATGGAAGCCACTAAAGTGCAAAGTGAGAGAACAGCAGAGAAACCGTCTCACCCGCGGAATAAGCAGCGCCGTTACATATTTACAGCCTCAGCCTCGTCTCCAATCCTTCCCGCGCGTTGCATCAGCGCGAGACAGACGAGGCACGCGGCGTGAAGTTCACTCCGGTTTCTCTGCTCGACGCCAGAAAACAACGTGCGCGTCAACACACACGGCGGCGGTCGGCGGAGGAGCGGCGCGTAATTAAAACGCATTAAAGCCGCTGCTGTCGACGCGCAGCATTAAAACTGTCCGCTCCGACCCGGTTCGCCTGGAGCCCTGAGTGGTTTAGGACGAGCTGGCGTCGCTGGATGAACGGCTGTTTCCCGGCGAGCGTCGCTGAGCGCAGATAACGACGCGTCGCCTCGGCCTTGTCTTCAAAACGCAGCCGGTTCGAAACGCGAGGGCTAAAAAACATTCATACGCTTTTTCATTGTTGTGTTTTGTTTGGGTGCGCCAGTACAGATGTGTACAGTATTGTTCCTCCACTTTCAGCCACTCGGTAAACAAAATCCTTTTTTTCTTCCCCATTGTTTCCCCGCTGCCCTGCTTCATTTTCGCAGCTCTCGTTTTATGAGTCAGCTGGAAGAGCGTAATTGAAACGGAGCGCTTGTTTTGTTGTCTGCTGCGCCCCGGCTCCAGACTTTTCATCGTCACCCCTCCACCCCTGCTGCTCGCGCTTGTCTCCATCGCTCAGCTGTTATCTCACCATCTCCCACTTTGATCTTTTCACCCCCCCCCCCCCCCTCCCCGCAGGCTCGCCTCAAGCCAGCGGGACGGGAACCCTCCAGATCTACTTGATCGACGTGAACGACAACGCGCCCGTGCTCCAGCCCCGGGAGGCCCAGGTGTGCGAGCGCGCGCGCCCCAACTCCAGGATCAACATCACGGCCTCGGACGCCGACACCGACCCCAACGTGGGGCCCTTCGTCTTCGAGCTCCCCTCGTTCCCCGCCAGCGTTCGCCGGAACTGGACCATATCCAGACTGAGCGGTAATTAAATGCTTTACGTTGTCCGTTTTTCACGATTTAAAACCGAGGTTTTGGAGGATCGATGCGCGTCCTCGGCTGAATTAAGTAACAGATGGAAGGCGAAGCAGAATAACTGGCGACATCAAGAGGGGGGGGGGGGGGGTCCAAGTTTAACAAAATGTCTGGCGAAGCTGGCGGTGAGAGACGCGGGTGAGATCCAGCGTTGACGTACGATCCGTCGTTTGTGACAAATGAGATCCATTCATCTCTCCGTCCCCCGAGCGGCCGATCTGTCACGCCGTCCGCCCAGATGGATGCATCACAGCGGTTGTCTTGAGGACAAATCTGACGGCGTACCTGCATTCTTCTCGCAGCAAGGCTCTCGTCTTAGCTTGACTGAGTGATAGATGGTGAAGGTTATACATTCAGTTTTCTTATTTATATATAAATCTTTAATGCCACTTCGCATATGCGCCGTTCAGAGCGATTGCTGACAGTTCGCTCGGCGGCCGCTTTCATCCGGTGTCATTCATTTATACCTACGCGCATGATGACATGATATCTTGCCGTAAACAAAATGGAATCCCTCCGCAGTTCACTGTCTAATCGCATTTATCCGTTCTCCTGCTCCTCATTTTTAACGCTTCCTGCCGTTTTTCGTCCGTCCAGGCGACTACGCTCAGCTCAGGCTGAGGATTCCGTACCTGGAGCCGAGCGTCTACGAGATCCCCGTCATCGTGTCGGACTCGGGGAACCCGCCCCTGTCCAACCGCTCCCTGATCCGGGTCAAGGTGTGCCCCTGCGACGACAACGGGGACTGCAGCGCCACGGGGGCGGTGGCGGCCGCCGGCCTCGGCACCGGGGCCATCATCGCCATACTCATCTGCATCATCATCCTGCTCAGTGAGTCCCGCGAGCGCGCTTGGAGCGGTTCTGGCTGCAGCTCGGGTTCGGGCGCTTGATGGTGTTGCTGCTGTTTCTCGCAGGCATGGTTCTGCTGTTCGTGGTGTGGATGAAGCGCAGGGAGAAGGAGCGCCAGGCGAAGCCCCTGCTGATCGACCCCGAGGATGACGTCAGAGACAACATCCTGAAGTACGACGAGGAGGGAGGAGGAGAGGAGGACCAGGTACGGCACCCAGCTGTGAACATCAGCCGTGGCAGCTTCATAATAAATAATTCATGTGTAATAAGTTGCTTTTTCTTTCAAGTGTTTTTTTTACTATTATTTACAGAAGGTCAGAACTGTATTTATATCTAAGACTTAAACTTAACATTCTTTCCTATGAAGAAAGTCAAAGATTAAGGTTAAGATCTACGTTAATAAATAGGGACAAAAAGTATGAAATCATCATTTTTAAAAGGAAAACTTATGGATTGGTTGAGTTATTACAGACAAGCATCTGATAAAACAGAACAGAGTGAGTGATTATGTGAAAAGGTTTGCAAGCAAACAATGTCTGAATTAGTGGACACAACACGTACTGTACATCCTGACACAGGATGTGGGGACTTGGCCTCATATGAGCAACAATAAAAGCCTGTATTGGTTTGCAACGTTATACAGAGGTTGAGGTTGAGTTGAGCTGCACGTTTATTAAAGCTCAGTTTGATGAAGACCCAGTTTTCACAGCTCATTGGTCCTCACAGACACATAAGCATCAAAGCTGAGTCCATTAGGCTGAACGAGACCCACGTAACTCCAGTCTGGGAATCCGAGCATCCTGCCTCGCGCACCAGGTTAATTAGCTAATGAGCACGATAATTACCCTTAAACTGACTCTTGCCATCCGTGCAGGACTATGACTTGAGTCAGCTGCAGCAGCCCGAGTCCCTGGACCACATCATCAACAAACCGACGGGGGTGCGCAGGGTGGACGAGAGGCCAGTGATTGCTGAGTCCCAGTACCCCGTCAGGCCCAGTCTGCCCCACCCTGGAGACATAGGAGACTTCATTCATGATGTGAGTAGTCTCGCTATAGCTACAGACAGTCTAGGACTATTTACCACAAGGCCTGACCCCAGCCACCCGTGTCTTGCTCATGTCCAGGGCCTGAGGGCAGCGGACAACGACCCCACGGCTCCTCCCTACGACTCCCTGTTGGTGTTCGACTACGAGGGCAGCGGCTCCACCGCCGGCTCCGTCAGCTCGCTCAACTCCACCAGCTCAGGGGACCAGGACTACGACTACCTCAACGACTGGGGCCCGCGCTTCAAGAAGCTGGCCGACCTCTACGGGGGCGGGGACGACGACTGAGGGAGGAGCCGGGGGGAGGGCGGGGGTCAGGGGCGGGGCCTCGGGCGGGGGCCCGGACCGCGATGAGGCCCCGCGGCGGGCGCGAGGGGCGCCGGGCGCCGGCTCGGCCCGCGGCCCCGCGTCGGGTCGCCCACCGAGCCTGCCGGCGCCGATCCCTCTGCAGCGCAACTGTGTTCTGGCTTCATTTCTGGATTCTTTTCAGTGGCGAGTTTGTGGTGTGACGTTTCTCTTCTTCTTCTTTCCGTTCCTGTCGTTCTCTCTCTCTCACCGCGCTGGACCCAGAGCTCTCTGGGGACGAATCAAGGCGGTGGCGGGAGCCACGAGTGGCGAATCTGTGCTTTGGTTGATTGTTCAAACGAAACCATCTCTTGCTTTGGTCTCACACTGAAGAGAATGTTTGCAGGAAGACGCTCTCGCTCTCTTTCACTCTGTCAACTTGAATTTCCTTAGAACAGAAGCACTGTCATTTTATAAAGTGCCTTTTGTGGTGTGTTTTTGTATCGGACTCCTGCTATCTCAGGATCGGTTGCCATTTGTGCAGTGCAGCGGAGGCGGCGCTCACCCCCCCCCAGTGTTCCTCAAACCGGCCCTGCCTGTCACCCTCCTCCCCCCTTCACAGCGGTGCGAACCGACGACCCCAGCAGCCAGTCCCAGGAGGGTAGGACACGACCCGCTATCGGACAACCCGGGTCACGGCCCGCTCGGGATGAACACCGCCCTCGTGTCCAAGGACCTGCTCAGTTTGACTTTCATAGGCATCACCTGGCGACGCAGCCTCAGCAGCACGCTGACGTTGGCGCGACACCATTTTTATACGCGTGGGGGTTTTTCTAATTTACTGGAGAATGCCTGCCTTTCCTCTGTGGACTCATGACTTGAGAGCTTTCATTTGAGACGCTTGCCTGCCCTGTACGGTTTTGTGTTGCTTTCGCCACAGTGTAAAGCTTATGTAGGCATGATCTGATCAGTCAGACGGTGTAAGGAAGCGGGACTTGAAATGACTTTGAACAAAGGCATCTGAGACGGATTTTCTTTTTTTTGTTGCCTTGAACATTCCCATTTTTTTAATAGGCAAAGAAAACAATAAAAAGGTGCATGATTTTTTTTTTCAAAATGTTTTACTCAAAGCACTTGTTACTGTGGTGAGAATGTGAAAATAGTCGGCAGAAACTATATAAATATACTCTGTATAAAGACACTGAGAAAATAAAAATACTGTAAGATACCTATTTTTGAAGTATTGATGACATACAAGTTGCTGCTCTCTCTCAAGCTCTTCACTGAGCTTGGGGGATTTTTGGCCCTTTCATTTTTAATATGTGGATATTCTTTTGTTCCTTTGTCTTCTGTTGAGTCATGATCCATTTTTAAGATGCAAGCTTTCATATTTCTCTTTCAGTTCCCCTCCTTGTTCATTTCCCACTCTGCATTGTCTCCCCTGCCTCCGGGCAGAGGACGGGTCGCCAGTCGAGCCCGCTGACAGCCGTCCTGAGGAGGGTTATTTCACTCATTCATCTAAATACTGGATGTGTGCTTCAGAAAATAAACAAGACATGTTTTCAAATCAGCGCAGGTGTTTCGTGGATGTATGTGAATGTCACACAAAGCGTTACGTCTTTGAGCCTCTGTGACCCTGTTTGTCAGATCGTCTCTAAATCGGCCGCTCCGATGGATTTGAACCATTTCTGACGTTTGGCTTCTGGTGGTGACTGAAAGCGAAGCGTGAGCTGAGAGCGCGCATCGGTTTGAACCACGACTGTCTCATTTTTTTCTGCAATCACTTGCATCATGGCTACTTGACATATGAAAAAAAAAACAGAAAGTGGGGTTTAACTCGTGGGTTTTACTCATTTATGTGTTCATGATGTGATTGGTTTGTATTTTTCCACCCAACAACGGCAGCCTCTTTACTTTTCTACAGTGCAATAGTGAACATTTAAATGTTAAAGAGTTATGAAGCGCCAGAGGAGCGACTCCCTTTGGAATTGCGTGGTTAATCTTTGGCCCTGTTGTTTGGATACCGCTCCGTTTTCTAATAAAACACCTGCTATTCACGCCGTTATTGCGTTCCAGACAAAAGAGCGGCGAGCGGCGCGTGGGGTCAGGAAGTATATTTGTGTCCATCCCTGTGATTTCAATTAGTCAGCAGAAGCACCAAGAAAACCCCTCAGGGGATTTAAAGGGATTTAATCCTCTCCGGCTGTGTGTCTATCAATTAGCCACACCATTAATCCCCACGGCGTAATCTCATTAGATAGAGCGCCTTTAATGAGACACCCAGAGAGGAAGCGGAGAGCGGGCGTGAAGAGGGAGAGGGAGAAAAATGAAGCGGTGGCGAGATGCAGGTAGGCCGTGTGGAGAGGTGATTAGGAGGATGGAGGAGAGGGTCAACAGAGGGAGGGGGAGGCGGAGGAAGGGGGGATTCAGACACAGCAGGGTCGTCGCGCTACATTTACAAAACGGTTTGTCAGAAAGGTTAAATATGAGGAAGTGGTGGCGAGCGACGCTCCATCTTGCGTCGTCCACGTGGGGCCGGAAGTGAGAGGAGAGGGATGAAGGGAGAGGAAGGAGGGGACTGGATGATGGGGCCTGATCCAGCTGTTAATCCGCATTCCAGCAATGAGAGCGTGTGGTAGTAGAGCAACGTTACCCTTTGCTTTAACACGCTAATGAATTCTTCTGTTCTCAGAGGTGGGCTGGACCGCTCCGAAATCATAATCAGGATGGGGAAAAGTCACCGTGGTCGTAGCCCGTCTGACGATAAGGAGATTAACTTCACGGATGCTGCCTTTGATGGGCTTAAGTGAAGTTCACTTGGTTTCCCCGTGGCTGAGGAGAGAAGAAAGCAAACTCCGGTTGCCCCCTTGATGAATGAGTGGAGACCGAGGGCCTCGCCGCTGGCGCGCAGCCAGAGCCGCGTGCGCTGTAAATAAAGTTGTCCTCTTCAAACGCGTCCACGCCCGGATCCTTTCGTTTCCCTCCCTTGCAGCCGGCCGGTCTCCCGGGTCAGCGCTGGGAACAGTCCGATCTGGAGGAAACACCGGCGGACGCGGCTGCTGCTGGCGCCGCTCGGAGCCCCCTGCTGTTTCAGGGCTCGGGCTGAACCGAGATCAAAGGAGCAGAATGAATCTGATGATCCTGCTGCGAGTGGTGGGTGAAGGAGGGGAGGGGGGGTCTACTGTTTAACGACCGGCCATTTATGATATGGATGGTTGATCCAGTGGAGACGCGCAGCTATTACCAAGACAGGGAGCTCATATCAGTCAGGGATAAAACCCTGTCAGTGCGTTACATAGTGTCTGAAAACAGCGTTTGCTCCAAAGCCCGGACGGTTTGGAGCAAACGATCTTATAAATAAAGGAAGTGATCTGTGCACTGTGTTATTGCTTAGATCCATCTTAACTATTGTCAGGTGAAGTATAGCTAAGTGCAATTACTCATTTTAGACGTCCGTGTTGCTGATGAATATGTTTCATGTTTTAGTTTATGAAATTTGACGACTATAAGATACAAAGCGTGTGCTCTCCTCCGTGTCTGTTACGAACCATAACAAACTCGGTTCCCTTAACGTTTCACCCGGCGCCGGGTCAAAATTTTAATTTGTATCACATTGTGGTTCATTATGAAAAAAATGTGCACACTTGACATTCAATCAGCCTGGAACCTCAAGTTTGTGCTTATTAGCAAATATTGGTATGCTAATGTGGAAAATTAAAATGCAAACAAGGTCTTGTTGTGTTGTGCTCTCACATTTCATATTTGAAGGAAACAGAAAATGCTCAGTCTGGTGGGTGACGGTAAAGTCGTGGCAAAGAGCTTTTTCTGACTTCAGACCCTCTGATATGTTAGTATTTTACTTATTTAGTCTGCGTGAAGACGTCCAATGAATGACTAATGCACCACCTCGGTGCATTATGGGGAATGTAGGAGTCTTTTATTCACTATGTGACATGTTGTCAGTTTCCTATCATATCATTATTGTCCTCCATCACCGCCAAGTGACCCTCCTCCTACGAGACCATGTTTTGACTCGAATACATAAACATTTCTCATTTTCCAGCGAACGCATAATATAATCGCCACTAATGACCCTTCTTTTTGCATCATCACATTGAGCAGCTGCTGAGCCCTTCTGAGGAGAACAGCGCTTCTCTGTGATCGCTGCACCCACGCGCTTTCACCCGGATGCAGTTGTCACCTCAGCCGCTGAGTCGACGCCTCCTCTCCAAACAGTAGGACACAAATCCTTTAGCGCCGGCTCAGTCTCAGGTTTCCTCAGTGTTCAATCAAAGCGTCCTTCCCATCGCTCCAAGACGACAGACAGACACTTACCATGAATAATAGATGCACAGCAGAGGAATTAGTATAAATAAATAATTGACCACCACACGTGTAACAGCATTAGTCTTGTAAATGCAATGATAATATTACAATAACATCATGTGGAGGAATTGGATTATTTAGCCATGGGCCTAAGCTGATTAGTTACAGTTTTATGTCTCTGATCTTATGGGGAAGTATTAGTACAAGTCGGTTTTTTCCACCTCAAGAACACAATTTGCATACGTTTTATGGTAATTTCGCACTAAAGAGCTAGCACTTGTCATACATAATTCATTTGTGTATCTTTAAAAGTACTTCAAGGAGAGGTGAATGATTTGGCCTGGAAGTGTCTGGTGCTGGGTTTTATTTACTCTGCGTGACGGCTTGTACTTGTTTACCATTTCACTTTTTTAGATTAGAGAAAGTTATATGAAATGACACTGTAAATGTTGGATGTATTTGTCACTGCAGCTTTTTGGTTGAGAGGGTAATGCAGATGTGACGTGTCCCAGTGACAGAACTGCTATGAAACTTGGTACTGAGCGTTGCGGGATGAACTTGAAGCTGAAATTGTGCAAGACTTTGATCAGCCGGCTCAGTGCTAATTGGGCCGTATTAGCATGCTAGCATGGTAAACTAAGGCTGGCACCCTTGTGTAAGCACACACGGCGCTCACATATTCACTGCCTTGTACATGCAATATGTCACGGTCATATATTAAGATCAATAGAGAACAAAATGCTTTCAGGTTCAGTCTGAGCACCAGAGGAAACGTCTGTGGGTGTTCAAATCCACCTGAGTGGTGCCTCCGAGATCGCGCTGTCTCACCTTTCTTTGCTCCGACCACAGCTGTCTTCTTCCTCTGTGCCCGTCCCGCCTCGCGCGGGCGCGGGGTGACTTTGTAAATGGAGATGTCCCTCTCCGGCGGGCCGCCGCTGCCTGCTGCTTGGCCTGATTCAGCTCCATTAAAGAGGCCAACAGGCTATTAACCCCCGCATCGATACCTCACAGGTTCAGTCGTGCTTACAAACCCATTTCAGCAGCGGTCATAAACACCGGCCTTATTATAGCATCTCTGGGCCACAGCGGACCGCCCCGCTCGACCTCAACACAAAAGAGTCCTAAAGTCAGCACCGACCTGAGTGAAAGAGGGGCAGCAATGCACAGGAAGTCTAGGCAAATGAGCGGTTGTTGCATGTTATATTACAGGATTAGATTCCTCAGGAGAAGCTGAAAACAATTCCTTTATTTCAGAATAAAAGCGGTTATATAGCCTATTGGATTTGTGCATCTTAATGGATGATAAAGTGCACCGAGTGAATCACACGGTGCCACATCAGTTGATCCAAATCATATCCTCATGTCCCTCATAGGAGTTTTATTCATAAGCTCAAAGCTTAATCAACAATATGCAAGGAGGCGTTGAAAGGATAAAATTAATTAACCGACTTTTAGTATTGCATTTGTCTCACAGCATGAATATGGTGGGATTACAAGTGGAATTCTGGATTCACTGATTTGCAACGTAATGTCAGCGAACGAAATATTTTAGCATTCCTATTCCTCCAGCTATAGAGGTCTGAAGAATTTCACAACCTTCCGATTCATGTAAGAAGTGGGGGCTGGGGAAAATTTAATCAGCCTCTAACCATCATTAAATTTGATGTTCCTCCACGAGCGTAAACAAGCAAAAAAAAAATTAGACTGGAGACTTATCACAAAAGTGCAAGAAGAGGACCCTGCTGTGAAGCGCTATCAGAGCAGTCAAATCCCATCCTGGAATCAAACAAAAGCATCCACAGATAAGAAAAGATGAACAATCAGAGGCTTCAGCATGCCTGCACACACACACACACACACACACACACACACACACACACACACACACACACACACACACACACACACACACACAAATAAACTAGCTTCAGATATGGTTATTATATAATCTCACCCTGGGGTGAAAGCAAAAATGACAACAGTGAATGTAACAAATTAATAACAGCCCCCTTTAATAAATGTCAAGGAAGGAAATGGTGATGGTGCTTCTTTCTTCCTCCCTCTGGCAGGCTCTGGGTGTTTACCCAACACCCTCAGGTGCAGTAACTGAGATGTCGCTAGGCAACCGCACCATCCCTGTTGTTGCTCTGCCTCTGGCACTCAAGTGGGAGCTTATGTGGACTTAACTCTGAAAGAGCAGCAGTGTTGAAGAGTGGAAGGGGGATTACCAGGAAAAATATTGGATTGGGATGAGGCACAAGGGGCGAGGCCTTACCTGAATCATCCCCGCCACCAGAAAAAGACGCCTGTGAGGGACTGTCGGGCTGTGTTGGCTCTGTGCTCCGGGCTTTTATGTGCCTCTGCTTTCTCACAGCAGCATCATGGCCATTAACAAAGCCGAGAACATGTCAGGTGTTGCAGGAGGCCCACACAGGTTGGCCTAGTGCTAAACGGAGAAATACACCTCAAATGTAACCAGCCAACATTAACTATAATTATAAAACCCTAGGACGTAGTTTTAATTTATTTCAATTAAAGGTGAAGGGCTATAATGAGCTACTGCCACCCAGTGGCCACCAGAAGTAATTTCATTATAGAAGTTAAAGTAGTGGTTTATGAGAGAGTTCCAAATGTACACTCGTGTTGTTATATAGTTATAGTTGTTGGTTTGTGCAGATACAAAAGCTGCTCCCAGTCATTGTAACATCAGGCGTCCATCCCAGCAGCACGATGGCCTAATTATTTCAACCCCATTGTTGTCACAGCTGATGTTGCAGCTGTTGCAAATGCACTGTGTTTTGGGCTGATAATGGAGATGGACTCAAACGACACAGCTAATCATAAGCACAGACTGGTAAAGCACTGTGTATGTGTGTGTGTTGGAGGGGCTGGTTAGACCCAGGGGTCACAAACTGTGCACAATATGTGGCTTTGCAGATGGCACATGGTTGTTTAGACATATATGTGAAAAGGTAAGACGTAATTAAAGGCAGCTCAGCTCAGTCAGCTTATTCATGTACAAGAATCACTCAGTGGCCACAGTAGAGCTGGCTCATGATACAATTCTGCCCTCTAGTGTTTAGAAAAAGCATCACAAAGACTAACGTTGCTGTAAAACCGTTATTTATTCAAACTTTTAATAGACAAAATGTTTTATGCTGTATGGGTAAATTCTCAATTCTATACAAAACCATGTGTAAAACTTTAGGTGTAACATTTACAAATATACAGGAAGAAACTCCAGTCTCTTCTGTCCTAGATAATATAACCGCAAGGGGCTGCCCAGTAGCACACCAAAGTATAAGCATACAGAATGATTGGAGGGCACTGGCAGGCGCTATTAAAGAGTATAAACGTGTGAATGTGTTGGTGGGCAGCTACAAAAATAGAAATCAGTTTCAGGTAGATGTATGTTTGGTATAGCGATAAAGGTTAAATGCCACCTGACACCCATTAAACTTCTAAAAATCAATGTCAATGTAATTAAAAAATAAACAAATTAACAGTTTTTTTTAAACAAAACTAAAACCACACCTCTTCAAACTGTGATCGATACAACAAAAAATGCCAAAAACTGATTTTGAAAAATGTCCTATGCAGGTAAATGCACCTCGTGTTTTGGAACTGAAGCTACATGAAACAGCTGAGGTGTCGTGTAAGAAATTAAATAAATAACTAAAACATTAATTTAGGTTTGAGTTTAGTGAATAAATATGTGGAGGAGATTCGAGAAAGAGATGACAAAGCAAGTTCCTGCTTCGGGGATATGACGGGGTTAATAGCTTCAGGATGGCTATATGGCTTATTCGTCGTTAGGAAGGCAACTCAGTAGGATACACAGTTTGGAGTTCAAACTATCTTAATTTTTTAAAAAAGAAAAGAAAACGTGCTCTAATAAAACTTACATACGAAGCCTAATGCACAAACCAATAATCCAAAAATAAACTATGCTGTGTTACAGTGCAAAGTTGTACAAGTAGTTATTTGTTCATACAAAAATCCTTCCTCATAAAACATAATCCTTTTTTTGCACTTTCTTGGAAACAAAGTTACAGGGTAAGTAAGTCCATGATTGTTCGAAAAGAAAATAGGCATAATTTGAGGAGGGAGGTAGAGAGGCCATTCCATGTGGCTACTACTTTGATTCAGGTTATCAGGCATATCTGAAAAGCCTTTAAATGTGCGAAGTCACTGCAATCGTTCCCCTCATCTCCTAAGAGTCTCTTACTCTCCTTCTACAGTGGGAGCAGCTGATCTCTCCACACACTTCATTTACGCCCTCTTACCTCTCCTCCTCATCCTCTCATCTCTGACATCAAGTCTATTTGAGAAAGCCCTTGTAGAGGAAATGGGAGCGACTGGTAAATCTCTCGTTCTCCAAACAGAAGAGCAGGTCCCTGAGATTGACGCGCGTGATGCGCTGCCGCGTGGGTCTGGAGCCCGATGAGCCGGCTCCACCAGACTGAGAGGGACCCGATCCCGATCCCTGCAAGGTGAGGTGAAGTAGGTATGTGGTATCATTATACGGTCTTATAAATCAATCATTTTCAGGTTTAGATTTGCACCATTCAGAGATAAAGCTAAATAGCACTGTTTAACCCCATCTGGCTGCAGCCTTCCTGTGTGTTGCTCTAATAATCAGTGACTGAAGTCATCAACAAACAGCTGAATGCAACAGATAAAGGTGAGAACACTAATCACTTTGTATTAGCTGATAACATGTTTAAATGTTATCAGGTCAATCATTATCATGATTATAGGAGTCAGCTGTAACAATCCATGGGTCTAGTATTCTGCCTGGGCAAATAAAAGCTTTATATCGTCCATGTTTCAGTCGAGTACGGACTGATAAACGGATTCTGTCAGGACTGGGGACTCTCGTTGACACTTTGTGAATTTAGTTAGTCATTCATGGATGTTCGCTTAAGCTAATAATAATGAGACAATCGTTGGAAAGAGTAATTGTGAATAATTAAGCTACCAGGTCATGGTGTTGTTTAATGTTACCTCAGCTGCAGAAGAGGAGGAAGAAGGGTCCAGAATCTTCCTTTTCTTCCTTGGGCCTATGGCTGCTAGAGCAGTCAGGTTGGCCTCCCTCTGTCTCATCTGAGCGAGCTCCTGCTGCTGCATCTGCACAACACATACATGCCGACATTCATGTCAAGCATCTGGTGATTAAACATACAGAAAGTGAGACTTGTGGGCTCTCCTGCTGCTTCCAGCCTACCTCTTTTGCCTTCTGCTTCAGACGAAGCTGCTCTGGGTCTTCTTGACGAGC
Source organism: Betta splendens (assembly GCF_900634795.4). Classification (NCBI taxonomy): domain Eukaryota; kingdom Metazoa; phylum Chordata; class Actinopteri; order Anabantiformes; family Osphronemidae; genus Betta; species Betta splendens. The sequence goes on along the minus strand of NC_040885.2, from coordinate 1,199,740 downwards.
ACGAGACTGCAAGACACATTCGAAAGTGTTGTTGCCAGAGGACAGACTATCAGAGATCGCATACTAAAGCAAAAACCAACAGAATGTCAGGGTGGAAACGTGGAAGCTCTGTGTGAGATTATTTCATTAACAGTGAAAACTGATATATATTTGATCAAATCTAAATTAGATTTTTAAAATTTGTCCCCCATTGTAGGTGGAAAAAGGAACAGAGACTAAAAGCTTCTGGAATGTGGGTAACATCAGCATGTATCAACAAGTGTCCAATATTAGAGCGTTGTGTGAGTGGTTGTTTGTCTACTGTATATGTGTGGCCCTGATGGACAGGCGACCTTTCCAGTGTGTAAATGACAGCTTAAATAGGCTCCTGCTTTACTGCAGTCGTTAATGGGTGGTACCGCAGCTGCATGAAGATTTATTTATTTATTTAACTGTTTTCTTAGTCTAGTCATTTAATGTCATAATTACGCTTGGTATAATAAATACATGTAATTTCACCTATGATATGTTTGTGAGACGCTATTCAGAGTTCCTTCCTAAAAGGGATCATGAGAGTGAGTCAAAATCAGTTGCCCAAATGCTTTTAACATAGCTTCAAACCACCGTGCAGACACACTGGATGAAGTACATTAAAGGTGGTTGTGGAGAGAATAAAGCACAGAACAGATTCTGTTAGAGAAGGTCTGTCTGTAACGCTGTACCTTAGCTGCCTTTAGAAGGATCTCTCTCTCCTGTTCCTCTTTCCGCTGTTTCTCTAACTGGTCCAGCTGCTCGAAGAACTTGAGCTGAACACGAACATCGCTGCTCTGCTCATAGTTGTTGTCCCCCTGGTACAAATTAAAGTTTTACAGTTAGAATCAAAAGCATGACAAAATGAGAAATAGACACATCTGTCACTTGAATTTTAAAGTAATAGACCCACCACTACTACTGTGTGTGCCCAAAGGAATCTGGCTTGTGCTACAGTAAATATAACTAAACCAAGGAAACACAGTGCAACTTCTTCCGTGGATGGAAAACAAACCTTAAAACTGACGTTTTTCTGCTGGGCCACTTGGGAGACCTTTTCAAGCAGCTTCTGAAGATGCTGCTGAGTAGCGTGGGAGACATAGTTTACCACCTCCGCGCCCAGGTCTGTTACGCCATACCTCCTACCTGGAAATGAAGCAGTGTGGAACCTCAGTGCTTTAAAGGTTGCAGTGTGTAGATTTAGAGGTGCCTGTCTCAGATTGACTGTGGTGACATATACGGGACCGCTTGGACGACTAGGAAGAAGGATATAAGGCTCTAAAGCAAACTCAACCTTTGCAGATTGCTACATTTTGACAATGAAGATGAGACATGGGAGAACTCATGCTTGAAATGGGGAGAGGCGGCGTGTGGGGGGTACTGAAATGTAATCTCCAGCAATCCTGCTAGATGTCACTAAATCTTACAAAGTGCACCTTGTCATAAACGGACGACAGGATGAATGTCATCCAATCCTTAATGTTATCAGCGTCTCACCAATCTCCAGCATTCTCCTCTGCAGCAAGGCGCAAGAGATGAAGGCCTCATCCTTACAGGAATGTGTCACCGCTCCCACAAGTCCAGAATTAGTTGCTAAGATGTTAGCACTTTCCTCTGAAAGGTTCACTCCGGCCATCGAGGCCACGTCATTGATATCATCATCATCTCTGTAAACAGAGATGCAGAACGGCAAAGCCAATCAATAGACTGATTATAATGTATCACATCTGCAGGGCTGAGTGTTGAGTTATGTATTTATTTGATTTGTAAAATTATGTTTCCTTTTCAGTTGGAGGTAATGCCTGTGTAATCTGATTTAAACTCATATTTTTATACTTACTTGAAAGTACCACCCGCCTCTTTCAACTTCTTTTGAGCCAAAAAATAAGCTGCAGTGGCTCCTGGCCTCACAGGAACTGGAAGAAAAATAAGACAATGGTCAGTACCGCTGGTCACCCACACACACCCAAGGGCAGGTGACAGACTGACTACCTCACCTGGCTGCAGCTCTTTAAGCTGAACCTGCTGCTGACCCAGAATGATGCGGCCGGGGGCCTGATTCCTGAGAGTCACAATGGGGGTCGTCGGTAATGCTACCTGAGGTCTCAACATTGCTCTCTGCTGCTGAGGCTGAAGAACCTGAAAATACAAACACCCCAATGTAGAAACTATTTCCTCAGTGAAATGCATCCCCTATGTTTTTAAGCAACATCATGCAGGTTTTCAAGTTAAGCGGAGCTGACACCTGTCAAATAAAAAGGTCAGCTTACCAGTGAGGGGGTCTGCCCTGGCTTGCTGACGCCCGGCTGGAGCTGAGGCCTGCTGACTGGAGCCGTGAGGCGAGGGGCTAGGCTGCTGAGGACCACTGTAGCGGGGGAGGGGGAGGTGGAGGACGCTAGACCTGAGGCTGACTGGGGGGTCTGACTCTGCTGGATGAAGGCATCTGAGTCTGGGGTGAGCTGCCTCAACGTCGGGAGGCTTCGCTACAGACAGCAAACAGGTGGACAAACCTTACTGGAATTCACAACATGACATTCCCTTTTCCTACAGTTGTAAAAACGACCCCACCCTTTATACTTAATAATAAAGCAAAACTTTTCTTACCTTAAGAAAAGGCACAAGGTAAGGTTGGGGTGAGGAGTTGAGCTCTTTGTACAATCTGCTGGTGAATTCCTCAGCTTCCAGTTTTCCCTCCTAGCACAATGTTATTTACACAAAGACATGTCTCAATTCTCAGTGGTAAAAGTGCAAACAATATGACATGTTGACATGTTAATATCATTATCGTGTGTCTCTTGGATGAGATTCACTCACCAGCAGGTCCTTGACCAGCTCCTTCACACTGGCTGCAGTCTCGGTTGATTGCTTCCCACTGGACGCAAGCTTTATGAGCGTAGCCAGGAAGTTCTTACACTTCTTCACATTCTCTATTGTCTCCTGCCAAGAACACGCAACGTGTCACTACATCTTTATTGTAACAGCACATACAGGCATCTACTCCAACTTGGTAATGTGGGCTCAACACTACAAACCTTGCTCACTGTTACTGAGGTAACCGTGGTCCCAGTAGCTGGAGCGACGGTTCTGGGTGTCATTCCTGGTACTGTGGCCCCAACTGTGCCCTAGAAAGAGTTAGAACATCATCAGAAAATGTTATTTTGGAGCTGTATTTCAAATATGCTTCTGGATTGTGAGAGGAAACAGGTGCACTTCCACCCCGCTGAATTTCAGATGGGTAATCGTTTGTAAAAAAATCACTTCATTGTGTTTGTTTTCCCCCAAAATACCATGTAATTACGCAGTGCTTCAGTGGTGTGCCATGATAGTTTGTGATCACTTAAAATCCAGCTGACAAATCTGCTGATGCCTTCTGACGTAAAGCCTTCATCAAGGCACGCTCTGATGGAGCACATGCAATATTAACACGCTGGAGGAAGAGAATCGACATAAGCCAGACTCCACGATGACATGCCTACACAGCCCTGACTGATCTCTACCTGCTCTGTCAACGGCATCACTGTAACACTGACACAGACCCATGGCAGCAGTAGTCTGCAGTTCCAACACTCAAACTACAGCAAACATGCTGAGGTAAATATGGTAAAAGCAAATAATCAGCAAATATCTTGCATTGCATTTTTAGTTTCGCCCCCTCTCACCCTTGTATAATAGTAGTATTATATAGTAATATAATATAATAGTATAACTCCTTTAAGTCTGGGTCTCAGGTCTTCTATAACAAATCTGGGAAACTGAGCATGATTATTAAGAAAAACAAACAACTGAAAAACACTGTTTCTACCATTTCAATCAACTAAACCCAGAGTGAGCAAGTTTGCAACTTGAGCAACTACTATAAGTCGAAAGATCAGAATCAGAAATGACAACAGCCAGTGAGTTTACCTGAAGGATTGGGGGTCTGTGAAGAGTAGTGGTGCTAGGAGCAACTTGTCTGGTGATGATGGTGTTTCCTGCAGACTGAGACGAGGCACAAACTATTACCTGATGACTAACACTGACTTCCCTCAAACCCAAAGAGGCACTAGGTCATTACACCGAACACACTGAATTAACTGTATCCAGCATTTTACTCAACAGGTGCTCTAGTATGTTAGCAGGAGCACAAGCAAAACATACTACATTGTAGTAATGTCAAGCTTAATACGAGACACTGGAGTTTTCAACATAATCCTGCTCCTTAGCAGGCTGTGAGATCTTACCGGGCTCGGAGGCACACCTGTTGGTGTAGCGCTCCGCGGTACCTGAGCCTGCATCTGGGCCAGCGCCTGCTGTGGAATCATCAGCAGCTGTCCACTCTCACTGCGAACAAGCACCATCCCTGACATCCCAATGCACACAACACATTTAGTTGTTAATAGTAATTTAATAGAAATACTATTTTAGGTTGATGCAGCATAAATGTTTACTATGAATATTACTATCAAGTATTAGTATTTACTATTTCATATTATTTGTTACAAAATTGTATAAATGAATAGCATCCATCAAGCCGGAAAAAGAGCAATTTATATTGCGAATTTTACCTAGACGCCGCCAGAACATAATAATCCAGGCCTGTATTATTTAAATATTTAGATGTGTTACTCTAAACACTCACTTTATGAGACAAATAACTTAAAGTTTTTGCACATAAGCATCAATTTTCGCTTTTGAACAAGGCTTCACCTACCCGGGGGGATGTGGATGTTATGCACGCTGGGCTGTCCGGGGGAGGTCTGGGGCAGCCTCGGTGCCAGCATCTGCGGAGCCAGGGCTCGGATTCCGCCCGGACCGGCGGCTGCCGTCGCCGTAGGCCGGGGAGCGCCGACCGCCGGCTGCGGCATCGACTGGATTATTGTGGCGGGGGGCTCCGCTTTGATAACGTGCGAGCCCGCGCTGACAGACACCGAGCTGGACGGCGGGCCATTGTTTACAAGTGGACTTTGTACGGTGATACCTGTCTGACCCGCTGCTGCTGCTGCTGCTGCTGCTGCTGCTGCTGCTGCACCGGCGACTACAGCGGTGCCGGCAGCGCTGCTCCCATTCAAAGTTGCGCCCGACCCCGGGGTTTGCATAGGCGGCCTGACGAGCGTCACCGTGGGTCCCGATGCCTGGCTCGCGGCCGGAGCTGGAGCGACAGCACTCTGCGAGTTCACGGGGGGCGTCTGGATTACACTGCTGGACGAAGGGGGCACGATCGCAGCGGGCAGCGCTTTCGACAACGCTGGCCCGCTGTTGACAGCTGTGACGGACGCCGCGGCACCGCTGCTGTTCCCAGCGCCACTTGTCGCTATCGTCCCCCCCGGAGGGGCTGCGCTTCCTGAATGTTGAGAGTTCATAGCTCGGCTCCCATTGAAAGTCTGCGCCGAGTATGAGTCTACTTTCCCTTGGTGATTAGGCGGAGAAGTTACATCGGCGCTAACAAGTGCTTTGCCGGGGTCGTGTCCTGCAGTGGAGTCCGTGCTGGCCGTCGATGCGTCCATAGCTGAACCATGGGGACTTCGTTATGCCGAGACCCCCTGCGCTTCAACTTGTTTAGGAAGAACACAGACACTCTTGGCTGTGATGGGACAAGACTCTGACACATCTAGGGCTTTTCTCTGTCGGCTCCGGTGCTTGCTTCTCGTGTATACCCGGAGAAAAAGAGGAAAAGAACATTAGTAATTACAGCGTACCTGCTTTAGCAATCGTCTTGACCAAGTCCCAGTTGGACATTAGCTCGCGCTACCCCTTGTCCCGGAACTATAGCAATGTAATTACCGGCTGCCTGGTGTTTAGCCAAATTGTTCTTGTGACACAAACCCGACAGTTGTGACGCTACAGACCGGACAGGATGACAAACTACCGCTTTATTCACCTCTGTGTGTAAAAACGGATCGTCCAGCGGGCCGGGACCAACCGCCATCTTCACACTCTTGCGAGTTTGTGAGGAGTGAGGTACTTACCAACTGACGTGCGCGTGCGCACAAAAACCAAACGTCTCCGCGCAGGGATTTTCGCGACCTGTGATTGGCTGTCCTTCATTCTAAAAGGCGGAACCAATGGCTTCAGCTGTCATTCCACGGGAGGCACGAGACGGCACAACGTCGTATCGGAGACGAAATAGTTTCATTAAATGCTACAACGTTGACAGCGAGTTTACTCAACCACGACGCATATTCCGCTTCACAGTCGTGTAGTGTGACTTTCGGTGGAACAATAACGTGGTTTACTACAAGCTAACAAACCGAATTTCAGAGTTTAAACGCTGTCGAAGCGCTGTGCAAGATGGCTGCAGTGTTTTAGCGACCAAGTGAAGTTGCTGTTGCTGTTGGTATGAGGCGTTTGAGGGCGCCCCACCCTCCTTGTAGAAAGGAAATACTTTGCTGTCAGTCCGTCACGGGATTTAGCGTAGTGAAACTCCCACAAGCGCCGGATTCAGCACTTATAAAATGTACTTCTTTGTATTTACCAGTACAACTCCAGACGTCAGACATTTAAATAAGTTGCACATACATGCCACAGGCAAGTCAAAGCACCGTTATAAAACGCTTGTGTTTTAATGATTTATATGCAGTAGGATAAATTTGGTCTGTAATTAAACAAATACAAGAAAAATGTGCTGTCATTTATTATCATTATTATTAAAGGTATTTGAGTTAAAATTGTCATTTTACTCTTTCGTAATTTAACGTGCATTTAATTACGTCTCATTTTTATTAATACAGTATATCATGATGATACGTTATATTGGATAAAGCTGCCTTCTATGGGCTACGAAGGTATATAAAATCTTACACGATTAAGGGTAATTTAATAAGTTGCTCCACATAAGGTGCTCAGCCACCACTGGCACAATATAAGGTCATTATCCAGTTTAAATCGGGTTCCGCGGTGTACGCCGGCTACCTAATGCAACGAACCCTGTTTAACCAGGCGAGCCTGCGGCACAGAGGCAGGGCCTACGCAGTGTTATAAAACGCGCAGGTGCTCGCTGATTGTGCGCTCTGCTAATTAACTGGTGTCCTACGTGTACGCTGTGCTGTAACGCTCTGCGAGTTAACGGCGACTTCTCGGTTGGAAAACGTGTTTCCACTGCAAACATGAGCGCAGGAGGAGGAACTCCTTACATCGGCAGCAAGATAAGTTTGATATCCAAGGCGCAGATTCGGTATGAGGGGATTTTGTCCTCTGTCGACACAGAAAGGTCCACGGTGGCTTTAGCTAAAGGTAGGCCCATAATGTGACCCACGGTATTTTCTCAGTCTTTCCACGCATGGCTTTATTTCCCTAAAATGTTTATATTTTATATGTTAATACTTAAACGCAGTGCTTGTTTAATTTCACCCAGTTAAATCCTATGGGACAGAGGACCGGCACACAGACAGACCTGTGCCCCCAAAAGATGAAATGTATGAATACATCATCTTCAGAGGCAGCGACATCAAGGACATCACTGTGTCGGAAGCACCAAAAATCCACCATGGGCTGCCTCGGGACCCTGCTATTGTACAGGTATCTGACTTGCTGACGCTAGAGCACTCTCTAAACCCTTCACTTTTATTTGCTTTTGGTTTTCCTGTGATCTTCTAGTCATCCCTTGGCAGCCCGTGTGCTGCCTATCACCCACGGTGGAGCCCATACAGGGACGTCATGCCCACCTACAACCAGCTGGCTGCAAGTTCTCTACTCAACCAGCAATACAATGCAGCTCTAGGACTAGGTACCGTTTAGAATACTGTTATTTGTGGCTGTACTTGCCCTCGTAAGTTTAAATAATTAGTTTGTCTTCATAATCAGGGCTCCATGGCATTCCAGTTAGAAGAGCACCCATGGTGGAGCAGGCAGTCCAGACTGTGCCGCTGACCAGTACCACTCAGAAAAAGGGGAAGACCTCCCCCCGGCCACAGAACCGGCAGCCAGCCCGTCCAGTCCAGCGTGCCGCCAGAGCTGGTTCCCAGCTTCAGAAAGAAAATCTGCCAACCAGTACTTGCCTGACTTAATATTTAACACACAATATTAACACAATATTCCATTATAGGCGCATTCCTAAGTTTTAACTTCCTCGCATTTAGGTCGGGCACCATCTCAGCCCAGTGCATCAAAGAATCAAGGCCTAAGTAGTGACAGTCAGAAACAAAGACAAAAACAAGGTGTTAAATTAATACAATGTGCGTTAGTCCTCGCTGGCAGACGCGTACAGTAGCAGTAATTTGTATGTTTGGCATTTCTTGGTGCTCGCACACAGGCAGTCGCAGATCCAGGAACAGAAGCCGAGGACAGCTTCTAGTGAAGAGCTCAAAGCCTACAACTCTGCAGTTTGAGTCGGACTTCGACTTTGAAACGGCAAACGCTCAGTTTAAAGACGATCTGACAAAGGAGGTTGTAGGTGCGTTAACGTCCCAGACCTCAACCAACCGTTTCAGTTGAATAACTAACGTTTGACATTGTATAAAACGGTGTTCTGCTTTAGTTGAGGAGGTTACTGAGGAGGCCCAGGACAACCAGAGCGTGCCGGAGGAGGAACCCCACGGAGATAAATACTACGACAAAGCAAAATGCTTCTTTGACAACATCTCCTCTGATTTTAAGCCCAGGTAATTGTGTGATGGTTCTGCAGCATATTTGGCTGGTATGATTTGTATGTTATTCACTAAAGAAGCGATACAGATTACGCAGTCCCAAATACAATTGCCTGTATGAATAGAGGGAGGGGGTCCTTTAGCTCTTAATGATGGTTGGTCAACAAAAACAGGTGTGTCAGTAAGTCCACATCAGATCTGCTTTGTCTAGATTTCTAAAGGGCTAAACTCTTGACCTCTTAGGGCTGTTAAGGTCAAGTTAATGCTGTAAAATGAAGAAATGTTGCTTCAGCTGCAAAAATAAGATGGGAAGCTTTATTTATTGAAGCACTTGCCTTTGGATGTAAGTTAAACAAACAGTATCTTTTTGTTGGCATAATTATATTTATATGGAGATTGACTGTAAAACTCCACAATCTATGCTAGCTTCAATGTAAATGTACACAGTGGATGCCTAATTAAAATAAATTCATATGGGTGTATGTTTATAAAAATAAAAATGCCGTCACTGGTTCTCTAAATAGCCCTGGTCCTTCTAGAAATCAACTGTGGAATCTGACTCTAGTGAACGGGTGCTGACAAGTTCTGTGACATTACATGTTTGAGTAATTGTTGTCATCCTCAGGAGAACCTGGGCGGAGGAGAAGAAGCTGAACATGGAGACGTTCGGCGTGCCGGGCCGCTTCCTGAGAGGCCGAGGCTTCAGGGGCCGAGGACGCACAGGGCCGAGCAACACGGAGCAGCGCCCCCTCCCTAAAATGGGTGCTGGGAGGGTGTGAGTTTTTTGTTTAATATTTGTTAACGCATGTAAATATTGTAGTTTTCTACTTATTTAAAAAAGAAATGCGCCCCTGTTTTCAGCTTTTGAAACTCTTGAAGCAAATTATGTTTTTTTTTTCCTATTGATGTACAGTTTAAAAAAATGTACTTCACACCCTTAATGTAAAATGGGAGAGCAATTTATTTTTAATCCAGCAGCTGTGCACTTAAGCCAATGTATTAATTGGTTGGTTTGGAAGCATGCAATGTGGATTCTGTTTTGAACAGGCTAGAGAGCATGTTGATTTGTTTTTGATTTTCAAATAGTCTTCTTGACTGTCAAAGTTTATGTCCAAGCTGAACTTGGATTATGATAAAATTGATAATGTCCCTGCTTTTTTTTCTTTTCCCCATTGTAAAGTCAAGCTGTAGAGAAATGTGCAACAGTTGCTATTAAAAAACAGACTCAACAGTGTAAATTGTCATTGAACTCAGTTTGGTACAGGTTTTGCTTCTCCGTTACCCTGTGAATGAGCTCCTGTAGTAGCTCAGCATTTCCTTTGACCCCCTGCTCACAGCAGTTGATGCTTACAGAAGCGCTTGTGTTCAGTTTTTAACTGAGGGCTGGCAAATCGAAGCCAGTTGGTTGAACTTGGAGCCCAAATTGCTCAGCGTTTTCCTGAACAACTCGTCCTCATCGGGTAAGGTGACGTCCTCCAGCTCTAAGAGGTCGTTGGCGTCGCCCTCCTCTGCGTAGACGTGGGGCTCATAGTCCTGATTATCCTCGTTTGCTTGTAGGGTCGAGAGCCTCTGCAGAGGAGGAAGAACCACAACTAGAGGCTTTGACTGCTGTGAGCTAATGAGTCCAACTATAAATTAACACAAGTCATGAGCGATATGCTACACATCACTACAGTATGTACTGAGCTACCAACCCAGTGAAGCAGCGCCAGGACTGTTGACTCCATCATGTAGCTCACGTCTGTTTCGTAAAGGAAATCAGTTGTGTTCATGTCCTCCTGTGCACAACACACACACTTTGATTTGCTCAGTCACTGCCTCCATGTAATGAGCTGTTGGCTGCTTTGGCTTGTCTGGGTTTAAAGAAAGGCGACTTACTAACCTTGACTGAAAACACATGCTGATGGTTCCAGGTGTCACTTGGCTGGAATTGGTAGCTTATGTTTTCTCTCCTGTAGTCCAAATAGTTTTCACAAATGCTTTTTTCCATATGCTGTTGAGGACAATGACAGAGGAAAAGTTTAAAGGTCACTGAGCAAAATGGAAGCTCTCTAAATCCTAAAACAAACATTTTGGGGAGGAATAAGCACCAACTGAACTTTGGGTGTGTCCAGACTGGTGCATTTTTTCAGTTTTACAGAAATTAGCCCCTACCGTCGTTCGTGAAACCGTAGTGCATTGCTCCTCGTTACTGAGATTGTGCCTCTTTGGTGGGTGTTTGTGCTCGACAGAGGACACTACAGGTGAGTGATGAACCCAGTCAGGTACCTTTATGTGGAGGGAAGACAGTCAGTATATATAGAACGGAGGAAGTCGGAGCAGCTGTGCCCTCTGACCTTGCAGTCTGTCCCCGGCGTCTCCGTGTTCGACTCCAGGAGCGTTTCCGAGTCGTCGATCTGCAAACTGGCAAACTCCTTTTTGCAGGAAACGACGACTGCCGTCAGCAGCAGGACTGTCGGTGACAGCAAACAGCGCCGTGAGTAACCGCAGGTGTGACAACAGCAGAGGCTACGACTTCATCTGTGACGGCGGAGGCCGGTGCTTACTGGGGAATAAGAACCACGAGGCCAACATTATGCCTAAAGCGCGAGGGGCTGCTTTTGGGCCGCCGCTCCTCTGGGTTCTGCAGGCGGACGTCCCGGAGCAGTCGCAGATGGTCACACTCAGGTTATAAACCACAAACTCTCCCTGCATGTCGGAGATCTTCAGAGTGATTATGTGTTGGCCAGCGAACACGCCAGGCTGCTTCACCAGTCCAGCCGTGTAACCTAGGCAACGGCCACAAGATGGGATCATTGTTCAGGCAAAGAGCTAAGGTTTGTCTGGCACGTTTACACTGCGTCGGCTCCTCTACCGTACGAAGGCTTCAGTTTCCATTTCCCCTTGACGTCTCCCAGGAGCTCGAATGTGAAAGGCCCTCCGAAGGGACTCTCATCCAGGTCGAAGGCCGTGATGTTGGCGAGGCCGTCGGACTCGCACACGTCCAGGCGCTCGGCTGTCAGCTGCGGCGCGTGGTCGTTCTGGTCGCTCACGTGGATGTGCAGCGTTGTCGTGCCCGTCGCCGGCGGCGAGCCTGGCACAGAGGAACAGTCCCAGCGTTAACCCCTGTTCAACGGGCGCCGGTGCGGCGGCGACCCCGGACTCGTACCGTCGTCTACTGCCAGCAGCACAATGGTGTAGATGCCGTCGACCACGTGGGGAGACTCTCTGTCGGGGGTTTTGATGGTGGTGACGTCGCCCGTGTGAGGATCTACCGTCACCCAGCCGGCTGGATCACTTCCAACCTTGTACCTGGAGACAAACTCGATTAACGTAGGAGGCCTCGGGGCACGTCTCGAATATGTCAGAGTAAACAAGCCACTTACAGGAAACTTCTAGACAAGGTGGCGTCGGCATCCACAGCCGTCACCTTCTCCACCCAGGTTCCGAGGGGCGAGTTCTCCTTCAGCACGGCCTCTTTGGCAGCCACGCTGAACACCGGAGGGTCGTTGATGTCCTCCACCTCCACCGTCACGTTCACAGAGTGAGGCTGAGGCACAGAGTGAGGACCCCCACTCCCACCGGTGTCCACCGTCCAGAGGGGTGACGCCGTCCTCTCCACCACTTTACAGGAGAAGTACGGTGCCTGGTTCTCCACTGTTATCGTCAGCTCCCTGCGCGCTCCCGCTTCAAAGTTTAAAGGCTGAAACCAAAAGCCTTGCGTCAATTGCATGTGTCAGACTAGACGAAGGCGTCCCTGCAATGCGAGGCATGCGTTCCGACAGCACCCACCCTCACTACTGTCAGGACGCCGTCGTTGGTGTTTGGGTCCGTCTCCATCTTAAAGTGCCCTCCCTCGTCACCTCGGATGATGAACCTTGCTCTCCACGCGGGGCTGTTCCGGGTATCCTCGTCGGCCACGTGCAGCCGCAGGGGAGAGGAGCCAGTCTCCTCCTCCCTGACTTTACCGGAGCCCTAATGCAGACGCCCATCAGTAACTGCTGCTGATCACAGTGAGGGACAACAAGGTGCATTTTGAAGCAGAGGTCAGAGGTCAACCCAGCCTCTCTTACCGTTTGACCCACAACAGTTGGGAGGTGGTTGTTCCCATCCTGGATATGGATGACTACGGTGGCAGAACTGGACAGACTGACCACGTCGCCATGGTCTTTGACCTCCACCAGTAACTTGAAGGTTTTAGCTGCCTAGTAAACACAAAGTCATAATCAGTGGCGTGCAAAATGGTAACTAGGCAGCTCACGGTGGATCCGTCGCTTGCCTCATAATCCAAACATCCCCTGAATGAAATGTTTCCAGCTGCGTCTACGAAGAATTGTGTGTCTGCGATGTTTGGAGACGCAGCTTTGATTTCGTAGTGGAAGGTGCTGTTTAGTGTCCCTCTCTGGTCTCTGTCATAGGCGTCAAGTCGCAGCAGAGAGGATCCTGTTGGGAAAGGATTCATAACTGTAGAAGGGAGTGTAGTTGACAAAGTCCCATGTTTTTGTTACTTTATTTACCCTGTTTGCTTCTCTCATTGACTCTGATTTCATAAACATCCCTGTTAAAGCGTGGCGGGTTGTCATTGATGTCCTTAATATGGATTTCAACTCCTAACTTGGTGTCAATTAGGTGATTCCCCTTTCGGACTTCAAATGTCAGCTGTGGAGTGAAGCGTATGATTCAGAGTGAGCCATGAGAAAAAGTACGACTTGTCGTAGGATGCGGTGAGCGTAACCTTAAGGAGCGTCTTCTCCTCGTAGTCCACAGGCTTGTGGACAAACAGAGTTCCTTCTTGGTCGATGGAGATCACTCCCTTTGGGCTCTCGTTCACTCCTTCACCGTAAATATCGTAGAATATCCAGTAGTTCCGCTCAACGTTTATCTGCAATGTTCATTCTTCAATCGTAAGATTTGATTTCACAATAACAGATCTAAATTAAATTTGGACATAAAGTGTCTCTAATCATGTCCTGTATAGTGTCCGGGGCCTCCTCACACATTTTTAATTGAATTTTTGCCTTGCTGTCTAACAAACAATGCTGTTAGTGTTCTTGTTCTGTCAGTAGTCGGACCCATTTGCTAAATTACAGGCTTGCTCACCTTTCCCAGTGCGTATGGGAAGGGCCCCGGGTGCCCCTCCTCGATGGTGAAGGAGTCTATAATCCAAGCCCGCCTGTAACGACCCAGCAACTCTGAGCATGTCGTGCTCGACAAATAGTAAATCTGAAAGACAAACACCACCTGAAGTGTCTTTAAACATCAGTATGCCGAGAAGGATTAAAGACCTTCTCACCTTTGTTTAAGACTAGTCATGCAGCAGAAACCAGAGTTGGTGAACCAGTTCCTTTTCAAAGTGCTCTGACACTTTTTTTCTAGAAACCATAGTATCAAAATCCTTCCTCTATCCTTGTTTTTTTATATGTTAATCTGCTTGGATATTGTTTGGAGATGTTAACCTATGGACACATGAACACAGCATGTGCCTGAACCACAGCAGGAGAATTGGTGGAAGCGCTTCTTTTAAACTGCACAAACAGGCATTATTTGTAAAATCTCTTGTGTCAAAATGTTTGCACTCATCATTTAAAACTATTAAACGAGAAAGACTTTTATTTTTATTTAGTTCATTTGCCAAGTTATAAAATAAACGTATGGAAACGTCACCTCTAGAGTTTGGGCTTGAACTTGAGTGGCGGAGCGCTATGAAACAGCAAGAACAGTCAAAAACACTGCTAAAAACTGAACCCATTACTGTGACTTTCCCCATCACAAAACAATATTCACCAGAAAGTGACACACATATAAAATGATTTCATGCCATTAATTGAATATCACAGAACTAGACATGGAGGTATTATTGCCACCTACCAGGAGCATGAAGCAGAACATGATGCCTCGTCACTGAGTCCAACTCCGAGTGTGAGAACTGTGCATTCTGGCAGCGAAGCAGAGTGAGACCCTGCCCCCTCAGCTCACACACACACACACACACACACCTGATATTCATATAGGTCAATATCTGTATGAACTTGTTCGGCTGCATTGGACAAACCAGGTTGGAGCTTTTGAGGAAGTAATGAAGAGATTTGGGTTTAATGAGAATAGTTCAGTCGGATCAGCAATTCTGACGTCTTCAAGAAAACTGCTCAAGGGCTCAGAATTACTATTATAGTATATGCATATGATATAAATATACACATAGTAAGTACATGTGGTTGTGAGTGCATGTGTTTGTTCCTTCAGTGTTTAAATCTTTCTGAAGCACCAACAGTACGTACTGTACTCGCTGACGCTGACCTACAGCGATCTCAGACGCTGCATACTTGACTTGTTTGAACATTTTTTTATGAAGCTGAACTACAGGTTGGGGCTGAGGCCGCCGTGAGCGTCCCCTGAAGCAGCCTTTTTAAAATCACTGTCTGAGAGCTGTTGGGCAAACAACCAAAAACGTGTTTGTTCACACGACACGTCTTCTGGTCTTTTATTGGTAAACAAGGAAACATGTTCAGTGAGTTAACAACAAAGATTTGCATTGTTTGGAAAATAAGCTTCAATTGGTTTAGAAATCTCATTTTGACTTGATTACTATAAGTATCACTCTTCATCTGTTTTGCTATCGCTAAATATGCTAATATGTTAATGTTATCGCTGCACCAGAGTTATCAGTCAATGATCCTGTGAGGTCAAAAAGAGGGGAACACATCACGTTCTCTAAAACATGCCGAAACAGGAGTGACACCAGATGAGAGTTTGAAGGAAAAGTTCAGTTCTCTGTGTCCAACAGCTACAGGCTAAACGTGAGCAGTCCTACGACGGGGGGAGGCAGTCGCAGAGGAGAGGCCTCTGTTGCTGCTACTGTCCTGCCGTCAGACTCGGCTGCATCTGCGTCTGCGGCTTCGTTTGCGTCTGCGTCTGCGGCTTCGTCTGCGACTGCGACTGCGTCTGCGTCTGCGTCTGCGTCTGCGGCTGCGTCTGCGGCTGCGGCTCCCTCTCTGGAGGCGCCGCTCTCCTCCTGGCTGTGCTGGTGTGTGTCTCGTCGTCATCGGACCCGGCCACGGGGGTGTGGCCTCCGTTGGCGGTCTGGCTGTCCAAGGAGGAGTGAGAAGATGCGGAGGACGTGCGGGACTTGGCCTCCAGACCCTCCAGGACGTGTCGAAAGAGGCCGCTGCTGTTGTTGTTGTTTCCTTTGCCTGTCGGATGAAAAGTGTCATCAGGCTGTGGTTTTGTTGGTGTGCTGTGCTTGGAGGTTTCGTACCCGTCAGCGGCGACGTCAGCACCCCCTCCTCTCCAGAACTGAAGAAGACGTCCAACGCGTCCTGGTCCGAGATGTCGATCAGCTCCATCTGGTCCAGCAGGTCCACGTTCACCTCCATAGACGAGATGCTGCCAATGGGGGCTGAGGGAAGAGAGCGAGATCTGTGAGTTCCGCACGTGAGCCCACGAGCGCTCGCAGAAGGGAAACTCACGCCTCTTGTAGTCTCTGATGCAAAGATGAGCGGACGACAGGTAAACGTCCACGTCGTGCTGGAAGACCTCCTCGAAGAAGCGCTGTCGTTCCCTCAGCTTGAGCTGCTGCGCCACGTCCACATCTGGCAGCCTCTGGCCGCGCTCCGTCTCGGCTGGGGAGCACAGCAAGAGACTTCACTACACAGACC
Organism: Betta splendens; assembly: GCF_900634795.4. NCBI lineage: Eukaryota > Metazoa > Chordata > Actinopteri > Anabantiformes > Osphronemidae > Betta > Betta splendens. Next base: position 1,183,536 of record NC_040885.2, on the reverse strand, counting down.
TCACCTCACGCAGACCTCCCCTGTCTGACCTGCCGCACAGCAGGCAAACGGGTCAAACGCTGCTGCCACAAGGGGGCGACAACGAGCCAGGTTTGTTCTGCTAATAACACACCTACAGCATAATACACACAAAAGCTGTAGCATTTAGCCAAAATACACAGACAGACACTATACCTGTCCATTAGCAAAAGTTGAGTAATTAAGGAAACATTTAGAATATTCTACATTTTAAAATACATTCAACCATGGCTTACAAATCTGTTAACCGGCAACGTATCTTAGTAGATGTTGTGTATTTTGTGTTTAGCTATTTATTCCAAGAATACAGACACCAACTAAGCTACTTAGCTTCAGCTTCAGCTATGTTTTTTGTGTTATGAAGAGCCATTACCCACTGGAGTAGATCTGAGCTAATTGAATGAGGCTTTAAAGACACGTCCAAGCTGCAAAGATTATCTGGCCTGTGATGAGAGCGGCTCTATAAATACACCCGTGTGTGTGATGGAGGACAGACACCGAGGAAAGGTTCCAGGGACCGTCTCCGGCAGCATGAAGAGATTCCTGCTGGAGCAGCCTGGTTCTTACAACTCCAGAGGCTCTGAACGGCGCGAGAAGCCTCAAACAATCCACAGATTCCTTCCTCAGAGCCACAGCGGGGCTGCAGCTCTGCTCTCTGTTTGACAGCCTGCCTCCCATCACTCTGGGATCGCGTGGGTGTCGCACCCCCGGAATGGACAGATCTCACCGTGTCTGTTCCGAGGTTATTCCCCATAAACAGGAAAACGTGCCTGACAAAATAAGTCTTTTCCTTCCAGGCTCCAGGAGCAGGCCGGCGCTTCACCTGGAGCTTTCCTCACTCGGTTAAACCCTGATTGATCACAGCATCGACTGCTTCTCCTTAGAGGGGGATCCGGTGGAGGGTCGAAGGCAAAGCTACAGGAGCGTCTTCGCATCGATTTGCTTCCCTGGTCCGTTTTTTCTCCTGGATCAATAAGGCTCCCTCTGCCTGCAGGTGACCCCGGTGACCTCTGATCAGCTGAACCACTCGCACAGGAGAATCAGGCCCTGTACAGTACTCCAGCAGTGCCCATGTGTAGGACGTCACCCAGAGACTCTACTTTCATGCTAGAGGCCTGAAGGGGACGTGGCTGCTCAAGAAGGACGCCCTGTAAACAACCTGGAGTCATAGTTTGACCCAGTATCTGTTATTTCGTCTCTTTGTTTCTTTGCTGTCTCTCTTTCTGTGTTCTGTCTCAGAGTTTTAATTTTTTCCATCTGTTTTTTTATATTTGCGTCCCTAATTCTTTCTTTTAAACCTTGTTTTAGATTCTCTTTGTTTGTCCCTGTAACTGCTGGTGTTTTTTGTGTTTCTTTATGACTCCACCTGCATCTTTGTATTTTTCTACGCATCTTTCTTCTTCTTTGTATTTTTTTCTTCGCTTCTTTCTTCTTCATTTCTTCATCCCTGACCTCACACCAGCCGCTCTTCTGTCGCGCTTACGCTCCGTTGTACATCCTTCTCCTCTGTTCTCTCGTCTCCCTCCATCCCGACCTTCCTCTGTGGGACTTGAGGAAGGAAAGGTCGTAGATCAGGGCTGAGGACTGGCTGGACATGCAGAATGACGGGAACAGACAGAGCTGGCCGGATGCGTTTGTATGCCACTCTGCCTCCCCACACAAAAACAAGCCCGGATCCTCCGCTCAGGGGGCAGTCGGAGAAAGAGCCTATTCAGAGCCGCACAAAGGCAGACATACAAGGGCGCGGGACTGGCCTGCACTCCTTACACATGATGCCAGTTGCAGGAAATCATTTGGATGCAGTAGTGAGGTAATACTCAGCAGTTCATCAGATAATTTAGACGTCAGTGAAAAGCCAAAAGACGTTTCAACTCAATCAATAAAACCCAACCACTCAGCAAAAACAAAAAGAGATATATCATTATACACAAATTTAGTTCTCCAATAAGTTTGACGACATTTTTTAAGCGCGTTACTGTCTGTCTGTTTTGTAAGTGTGTGTCATGTGTTGTCCCCTGTCGCATCTCTAAGGACAGGGCCCTGAGAGGCTGCTTCAGAAGCACCAGTTGCACAAATGACAGAGGCGGCGCGTGAATCTCGGGGCTAGATGTGGAGATAGCATGGCTCAGTGTCAACGAGGGGCTCCCGTTAGCCCGTTACTGAGCAACGAGCAAATGTGAGCTCAGAGGCGCCGCCCCCCGGGATGAGGAAGAGGGAAGGTCAGGACAGAACCCAGAACCCAGCTAAAGAAAACGGCTCCTCCAGGACATCCAGTCGCAGCTAAACAACCCCCTGAGTGGAAGCCATCATTTCCTCTCCGCTGTGAACATACATCTGCTTAAATAGTTCTGACTGTGTCACACACAGGACATCCTTGTGTTAACTTAGCCATTGCACCTTTAGATTAAACACTACAGAGATAAATATATATATATATATATATATAAATGGTACTGCATAAACATACATTGGCATTAAATTATTAAAGAAATTGATAATTATATTAATGAATTCATTAATAACATAAAATGCTTAAATAAATAAAATTCAAATAATATTTTGACAAAATTAAGATAAAATAAACAACTAAATACAGAAAAAATAAAATCTGTAATAATTCTAAAAAAAATTTATATGCCAATATTTATTCACTATTTTTTTTCCTGTCTCAGTACTTTTCCTGGCCCTTACTCAAACACCCTCTGTGGCTGTATATTCATAAAAGCACCAGCTGACATCGCTGACCTTTGATCACCACGGCAGACCTGACGCCTGGAGGTAACAGTTGTTCTGGCCGAGGCCACACGACGTATGGACCGGTCTGCCGGAGCAGAGAGGTTTGATTTCACACGGGCAGCATCCAAACTGCAACGAGGAGGGGGCGCGCTTCGAACACACAGAGGTCAGGGAGGTCACGGATGCTGGCAAAATAAAAAGCTAGAAATGAGAGGAAGCACTTAGAAGCCTCAACGCAAGACTGTGGGTTGGAGAGAAGCTCAGAGGGAGAAGAACCCAGCACAGGTTCCTTAGTTAAGGGGGTGTGGTGTTATTTTTAGAGGGTCTCTCTTCCCTCTACCTTCCAGCACTGCATCGACCTCAGCGGGAGCCGGCTGTTCGCCGTCTGCAGCCGGTCATTAGGGAGTCAGCCGCTCCGCTACGGCTGTAGCAGTAATTAATGCCGTCTCGGTTCCTGAAGAGCAACTGGTTGGCTGCAGCGCTGAGGTTTAAACGCAGCGTTAATTCATTATTAAAACATGAGGCTGAGGACCCGGCGCTCCAACGCGTCCTGCTCAGCACATCCTGAGGCTTTTAGGACGGGAACGCCTCTAAAAGCCCTGCGATGCCAACGCGTGAGATCCGCTGAGCTGAGTGACACAGACAATAAGGAGCTCCAAGACGCTGCAGCTGCTCCGACTCACCGTTTTATTTTTGGTTCCTCTCTCGCCCTGTTTTGTCTCCAAAAAGCCTCCACTTACTGGGCTCCGGTTGCAAGTTGTGAATTATTTATGGCCGCCGTTGATCTGGCTGTTTATGCCGGGACAAAGCAACGTCCAGCACCGGCAGGACAACAGTGACATCAGCGTTAACCCTTTAGTCGCTCTCAACACAGCCACAGGGACAATGGGACGGTCTGTAGGTCAGCGGCCTGTCCCACTGCCCTCCATGAGCTCCAGGACCGTCACGGGTTCGGATCAGCACCGGTGAGCAGCCTCTTTATATCTTACAAAGGTCAGAGGTCAGAAAATGGCCTTTACTGAGAACTGACCAACACTAACAGCTGGTATTCTAATAATCACAGTCGAAAGCTTCACCGTTCCAGGTGAAGGATGATGAAGTGCGTTTCTCTGCCTTTAGGGGTAAAGACCAAGGTTCTCGCAGAGCGAAGCATTTTTTCCCCATGACGACGCGCTCATTGCTCCCAGTCGTTCCTGGAGAGGCTGCACAGCCGCTCCTCGTATTTGTGGAGGAGCTTTAAAGCGCTTCTTCCTTCAGCTGGAAGTAAACAGTGAAGACGTTTGTTTAAAGTCAACACCGTCTGTTGAGACCGAGGCAGCGCGCTCTGCAGATGCTGCACTAGTTTTAGACTGACTCACAAAAACAACAACATTCATTCTTGTTACAATGGAATAAACTCGTTATGGCCCCGCACGTCCACACAAGACTCATGGCTTAATAATAAAGTATGACTGAGCAGAGCTTCACTGAAATGACATAATCAGGTCAAAATCCTAATTGACTTCCTTCTTAGCGCTGATGCCTTACACATGATGAGGTTGTTACACGGTGTGTTCAGTGGGAATGGAGTCATGTTGTCTGTCTGCACCTGACTCTTTAGTTGTTACGTGCTTTGCCTTTTTGACTTCTGAACAGGTGTCAGCGCAAGCTAAACCCCAGAGCCCCAAGTTATTAGTTCTCAGCGAGGCAGGATTTTAAGCTCCAGCTACAGTGTAGTTTTCTAGTTAATCACTGATAGAATTCAAATCTGGGTTTGTTTGGACATGAGATCTAATACATGAAGCTGGTCTGTGTTCTAGTTAAACCTTATTCAGCTTGATCCCAGTTGCCTCCACTTGTGGCTCCGACGTTAAGGTCCAACGACCCGAGCGGAGACGTGAATCCCTTTGGCTGTTATTAATTTAAGGCTGAGACGGAAAATCATATGAACGTTTAGCCTTGAATTTGCTCATTAAACAGTACTTACACAGCATGTGGGTCACATCCAGGGGGACTGAGCTCAGAATACATGAGCAATAGAGACAATCTGAATCTGTGACACCCTTTCAACAGCTGGTCACTCCTTCACCCCATAAAGCACCAGTACAGTATACTGCTCTTTGGCACATTTTCAGCATAATCAAAAAGTGATTGTATAATAAAGGAGGTAAAGAAAGTGAGATCTTCATCCTTTATGAAATCACACACTGATCTCATTGGAACTAATGACACTGTCAGGTCCGATCTGGGTCGGTGTGTCACCGTTGGCCAATCCCATCAAAAATAGGAGATCTTTGTCTCGACCCACGTACTGGCCCTAATCCATGTGTGTGTGTGTGTGTGTGTGTGTGTGTGTGTGTGTGTGTGTGTGTGTGTGTGTGTGTGTGTGTGTGTGTGTGTGTGTGTGTGTGTGTGTGTGTGTGTGTGTGTGTGTGTGGCGACAGCGTGACCTATTCACTTGGAATTAGTGAAGAACATTAGCGAGGGTGATGACTCAACATTCCTGTCTGAGTAGTTTTGGCCGGCGCAGCACTTGGTCACTTCAGGGAACGGCACAAGAGCAGCAGCTATTCAGCGATGACTGAACTGTCACACCGGCTTCCACATTATGCAGGACACACACACACACACAGACAAAGAAGCACACACACACCTCACGCCTCATATAGAACCTAAGCATAACGATTAGAGAAAGCAGAGATTACTGGAGTATATGTGGGCTCGTCCCACAGTTTCTGACTCCAGTCTGTTTAGTTTAACAGAGTTGACACTAACAGAATTTGTGACTGGAAACAACCTCATTATAAGTCATTAAAACATTAAACATTGTGTGCTGTACGTCTGATGGTGAATATTATCCTCTGTGATGTCTTTCTCCACATCTAATAATAAAAACTCTGTAAATCACTCTCTTTCCATTCACAAGTACCTCAAACAGAGGAGTTCGTGCTGAAGGAGCGGTAGCAGAATTACTCACAGGGCAGTCGTTTGCCGTGCAGGTCGGCTGAGGAGGAGCTCATGTTGCTGCAGAGTCAGAGCGCACGGGCGACGGACCAGCGTGCGATGGCCAGACGATCATCTCCCGGCTCCTCTGCTCACTGGAGGCGGCTCCACCGTGGCCCACTGCGCTCAGCCGCCCCACCCCCCCCCCCTCCACCCCCGGAGGATTCCGAGCCTCTTGAATGAGGGACGTGAGCTCCGCGGAGTCGAGCGGCCGACCAATGACAGGGAGAAGGGAGGAGTCGAGGCCGGGGTACAAGGAGAGAAGGTGGGATTTTATGTAACGGAGTGGAAAACACCGAGGATGGACGGACACATGCCTTTGTTATTTTGGTCTCCTTCCACCCCCTCCCTCGCCCTCACCTCCTCCCTTGTGTCTCCCTCTCCCTGTCTCCCTTCTTCTAGTTGAACCCTTAAACGCTCTCTCTTCTGTTTCACCTTCGGGGTCAAGTGACGATCAACAGTTTTTTTATTGCGTCACAAAATATCTAAATAGAATTCTGTTCAGTTTAGAAATCTGGGCACAAGTTTAAAAAGATCTGATTTAGGATTTAATTGACTGAGAGCCAGGAGGTGATGTTTTGTTAAAGGAGAAACGCTTACTATCATTAATTAGTCCTGACTTATGTTCATTTAAAATCCTAATTAATCGCTTCAAGAATCAAAATACAAGCCTCACCAGACATTAGTTTCATCACTAATAAGGTGATTTGATTCATCATTGTCAAACATTATGCTTAGTAATGGTTTCATTTATTACGTTTGCACACTTTGGTTGATACACAAAGTCATTCTGGCACTGAACGACAGCCACGTTTTAAACCCCGCGCGTCCTTGACGCCATCTCGTGGAGAACGGACGTCGGTGCTGGCTCCTCTAAGCGGGACCTGCTGATTACACAATATTTGCATGCAGCAGCTTCACAAAGCAGCATTACATCACCGTCTCTCTTCACTTCATCAGCAGTAGACAAAGACTGTGAAACAGTGTAGTGTCGCGCCTTAGTTGTTAAAGTTGGTGGGAGTCTCCGCAAGAATCACATTCTTCAGTCATGCACAATAACGTAATTAAAATATATAGTGCACCTTTATGATTTTTCATAATTCAAAAGTCTATTTAAGACAGTAAATCTACAAGAGTGTTTGGTTTGTTCATCTACAAATGCACAGAAACATGGTGTGTGTGGGCACTGAAACCTTCACTATAAGTGTCACACTTGGCGTCGGTGCCAAAGTGAAACTGCCAGTGCAGACTATATGGCAGCAGTTGGGAAGTGGTGGGAGTGACCGGCGATCTGTATCATAAAGAAGTGTGTGTGTGTGTGTGTGTGTGTGTGTGTGTGTGTGTGTGTGTGTGTGTGTGTGTGTGTGTGTGACAGACAGAGAGAAAACAGACACAGAACGGGAAAGAGAGAGTGAGTGGGCACAGGAAGCCTGGTCTGACTCAAAGTGAGAAATCCTCTTCACCTCAAACTAAATTATGCGTGGGCTCCCTCATAACCGGGGGTTCACCTGCGGAGGCCCTGCACAATCAATAGCCGGGGCCAAAACAGCCGACTCGTCTTTCTCGAGCCGCGAGACGAGATGAAAGAAGCGGGCGAGCGGCGAGGAAAGTGAGGAAAAATATATAGAAAGCGAGCAGGCAGCTGAGCTGCGCGTGGGTGAGGGCGAAGGGACATTGTTTACGGCGTCTGCACAGCGATGAAAGGCCCCCCGTCCGCGCAGACGACCGCTGTAGCGCTCGACGCTCACCTCCGCGCGCCGCGATCAAAGGCAGTTAGCGGCCGCTCAAAAGCAGCCGCTCCGCGTCACGCCTCCCCCAGCGGGGAGCATCACACGCCGTCAGATCGCGCTCCAGATCTCGGCGCCGCAGCCTTTTGGGTTTGTTTTGTTCTGCGCGTCCGAGGCTGAAGCAACGGGCTTGCCGCCCTCACTACGCCGGGCATAACGCCAGAGCCATCAGGCAGTCATACGCCTACCATCAGCTGAGGAGTTGCACAGCAGTCTCATTTCTAATTATACACCCGACAACAGAGAGAGCGAGGCAGGGAGCGCGTGGAATATGGAGAGAGGGAGACGAGGGCGACTACGGGCGGGAGCGAGGGAGAGGCAGAGAGGGCCACTCAGCGGCAAGCGGCGGGTGAACAAGTTCAGACGTGAGAGGGAGAGAGGGAGGGGAGGGAGGGAGGGAGAGAGAGAGAGAGAGAGAGCGACAGAAGGAATGTGCAGTGGAGGAGAGCCATCAAATCTGTCTGAGAAAGGTTAACAGGACTGACTGACTGACTGAGTGGAGTGGGAGTGTAAAATGTAAAAAGCGAGTAGGAGGGGAGAGAGAGAGAGAGAGAGAGAGAGAGAGAGAGAGAGAGAAAGAGAGAGAGGAGAATAGAAGAGAAAAGAGAAGAAGAGAAGCGGAGCAGATTGTGTCTGCTGAGCTCGTCTGGATCTCTGCTCGCCGTCGCCTTTTCACCTGCCGCCTCGTCAGACAGGTGTGTTGGCGCGGCATCCGTCTTCGTCTGGCCGCCGCCGATGGAGGAGCCGCGGGAGGATGGATGGAGCGAGGCGCGCGCAGGTAAGTTTCCCACGGTGAGAACTTGTTTATTGTCGTGTTTCTGTCCGTATTTACAGGTTCGATGACACACGCGCCTCAGTTATGGCTTCATAAATAAAATCAGCAAGTACAGCCTTGCCATTAATAACGATATGCAAATGATCTCATTTGTAGCACTGGTGTCACGATAGCCTCGAACACACACAACCCACTGTGTGTGTGTGTGTGTGTGTGTGTGTGTGTGTGTGTGTGTGTGTGTGTGTGTGTGCATGTGTACATTTGCTTTTCATAGATTACCAGCCTTTGACTGTAATGAAGCGATGACCTCATAAGGCGTCTGCGTCTGCACAGCGCCGGCCTGTTTGGGTCCAGATCTGATCGCGCAGATGCTGCACGTCGCTGTGAGTAAGAAACCAGCGCCTCGGGCCCAATTTACATGCGCACGGCCGGCATTTAGCTCACAAATGCTTATCTGCTCCTGTGCCGCGATACGGCGCCCGTCGCGTTGTCTGATCCCCCGCGCGCACAAACACCTCGTCTCCGGGTCCGAGGCCCGTCAGACAGACGTCCATTCACAGAGGGCGCTGGGATCAGCTTTGCATTGATGGGCTGTAAAAAGTTGGGCGCCGCTCGTCACCTCGTGTGTGCAGAATCGTAGCGCTAGTGGGAAACTACTGTGCGCGCGTGGCCACAAGCTGCTTTATTTAGCCCCGGCGAGTGGAGTGAGTCACTGCCGTGCATCTATGGAGGATGATGAGGTTTCAGTAGCTCGAGGTGTCGGAGGTCACTTCAGTCCCACGAGACAGCGTGTTTCACATCCTGCACCAGCAACGCCCAGCGTTTGGTGACACGCGTCGACACCTAAACTTGACTCAATCTCTCGTGAACTTTTTGCAGAGTTTACTCATTGTGGCTCTGAATTGCTCACCCATAATCGTTTCAGGGAACGAGCGGCTCGGTTCGTCGTGACATCTCGTTTTGCGGCGACGGCCGACGCGCTGATGTTTGTTTCTGGTATCTCTCAGATCGCGATGACCTTGGATCCGGGATGCTTACCGAGAGAATAATGGAGTCTGTGCCACATAATCACAACACCCCCTCAACGTCTCCGGAGAGACACGCAGTGCGTGCGTGAGCGAGTGAGTGACAGGCAGCTGGAGCCAATGAGCTTCAGGCCCGGCCCTGCTCTGGTCCCAGACAGGGACACGCTGCCGCTCAAGAAGAGGGACCAGCGGCCGGGCTCGCCGCCGCCGCCGCCGCTGCAGGCGTGCGACGCCACCACCTTCAAGACGCCCTACCCCTACAAGAGCCACGGCGAGTTCAAACCCAAGCCCTCCAGCCCCTTCCAGCCGGTGCCCCGGCGGGTCCCCGCCCTCTACCAGCCCTGGATGCCCACGCACGTCCCCTCCGGGTCAAAGTCCCACGTCCTGTCCCCCTTGAGGGAGCATCACGGATGGGCGGAGTGGAGGGACTTCAACCCTCTGCACCCGGGCTGGGACCTGCCCCACCCCTACCAACGCCACGCCCACTTCCCCGGCACCCAGGCCCCGCCCCCCGGCCAGCCGTACCCGGCCCCCAGGCTGGGCCCCGCCGGGCTGGCCTCGGAGGGCCTGCGCGGGATGGGGGGGTACGGCTGGGAGCAGGTCCAGACGCTGAGGGACGCAGAGTGGCAGAGCGACGGCAGGAGTAAAGGGGCTTATGTGAGGAGAAGGGACAGACGGGTTGACGGTGACCCCCTGCTGAGCGCCCGTCCGCCTCCCTCACAGAAGGACCTCCTGATGCAGCACGGTTTGCTGCATAAGTCCTCAAGGGCCGTCAAATATCCCGCCGTTGCGGCCGCGACGGAGGCGCCGTTGGGGTCTGCGCGCACCGCCTCGCCACAGCCGCCCGGCTGCCTCCCCTGGCTGCTGCCCCACTTCGTGGCCGGCTCCCTGATCGAGCTGCGGGACGGGCGGCTGCGGCGCGTGGAGCACCTGCGCACCGAGGACTTCCTGCTGGGCTCGCTGGCCTGCCCCGACCTGCGCCTCAGCTGCTGCACGGTGCAGAGCATCTCGGCGGCCTCCTCCTCCTCCGTCTCTCGTCTGCTCATCCTGCTGCACGATCAGCAGTCCCAGGTGACAGAACAGCGCTGTCTTCTTCTTCACTGTTTTGATTCAGTTGTTTCAGGCCTCCAATCAAGCTTTTAACTTGACTGCATATTCTTAATATAAACACTTGTCTCTACACATTTATCTTTTTTCGTATATATTTATACACGTACATGTACACCAGCTGATCAATAAGAAGATTTATTGATTAAGAATATCTCATATTGAGAATACTTTTAACTTCAGTTGCAACAATGTCTATTTTCACTTTTTACTGGGAAGAAATTGAGATTAGATTAGACTGTGGAGTTTTTTAACTCACTATGCTGGTGATATAAACATACTAAACACTAAACATTCACTTAATTTCACCCATTTTTCAATGATATTTACTTATTGTGTCCCTTGTTGATTTTTAGTAGCAGCTATGGAATCAGTTACATGACTGCACCAGTAGGTGGCAGTAGTTGTGCCAAAAATCAACTGTCCTTCTCTTCTGTGGTGTATTACAATAAATGCAATCACAAAGCCAAATATGATAATAAACGATCAGAGAAAATGTGAATGAAACTGATAATCAACAATTACAACAGATTACTGTTCAAATGTCAGATGTGAATATATTAATAATTTAATAATATATTCAACTTGAACTGGCTAAGTTAAGACACAGTGCATTTACTGGTTACACTATGTAACTGTCCACAACGATATAATTTAGCTAATTTGCCAAGAGCTAGTTTATGATTTAAAACATTTATTAAATTTAAAATATATAGAAGTTAAAAACTGAAGTGCACCACTTTCTTTGCTCCATTGGCCTATCCAGTCTAATAACAGTTGATTCAGCATATGAGCCTTCTGTGATGTCATAAACAGAGCGGTTACATCATCAGTGATGGCACAGCGTTGACACTGTGCCCTCCTCATTACGTTTCACCAGGACCACAGGGGCCACTTTAAAATAAAAATAATATTCAAATTCAGATAGTCAAGATACTCAAACTCATTTGGTGTTCGATTAAGGACAAAATTTAAAAAATAGCAAAATAGACAGTAAAATTAAACAAAAATTTGCCTTTAACACAAGTATTATTTTCATTATTGTAACACTTCCAGCTCCTGGTGAGCTGATCTACGCGCTGCATTACTCTCACTTACATGGCATACATTGTCTCCTCCAGGAGCTGGTGGACGTGTACGTGGAGTATCCGTTCTTTGTGCGTGGGCAGGGCTGGTCTTCCTGCAGCCCTCAGCGGACCGCCCGTCTCTGCGGCCTGCAGTGCCGCCAGCTCAGCGTGGGGGACGTCTGCTTGGCTCTCACCCCCGTCTCCGCTCCAAAGCCGCCGCCGCCGTCAGCCGCCCCGGAGCCAAAGACCTCGCCGGGCGGGTCGGCAGACGAGAGGTGTGAACTGCCACGAGAGCCGCCCCCGCAGGGCGCCCCACAGCCACAGTGGACGGCAGGGGGCACCAGGAAGGAGGCCGAGGCGGCGCGGAGGAGACACTATTCAGCCCCGGAGCTAAGAGGCCCGGGGACTAATTGCATGTAGTGAAGAGGGTTAATGGTTCATGTGCAGGGAGTAAATCTGTGTTAAGCTCTTCTATATTTAGCCCGTGTTTGCTGTATTTTCTACCTCCTGGATCCTGTTCCTGTGCTTTACTGTCTTTACTGTCGTTATCTAAGAAAGAAGAAACAAGGTTGACTCTCAGGATATACAAGAGGTTATTTAGCGCATATCCACTGACTATGTGACCTAAAGAAGAGCCAGACATTCTGTGACACTCAACTAAAAAATACATTTCCCTCTTTTGTTGTGTAAGAAAGGAAAGGACCAAAGTGTAAATGTACATTCCCACAGGGTGCTGCTCCAGTGACACTGAATATGTCAAGGAATAACGTTTTAGTTCGTATTATCTGAAGACAAACTCACAAAATCAGTTCACATCACTCAAAAAGCACAATAACACCCTCCCTCAGGTCGTTCGCGGAGAGAATCCTGACAATATTTAAAGTAGTTCCGTGTTGACAATCAGCACTTCTTTGATTGTATTTGTAGAATTTATGCTTCTACCTCTATTTTCTATTCACAGTGACACATGACCTTTGTTTGTGTGTGGGTCGTACTAAATTAGGCTTTGCTGGAAGCTCTCAGCTTCTGGGTGAACGTCTGCGTGAATGTTTTTATTTGCCTTGTTGCTGTATGCACAGATTGTAAACAGTGTGAGCTTTTCGTAATGTAATATGGAGTCATTTAAAGGCCGGGGCCCTTTTACGCTGGTAAGTTTCTGGATATTTTTTAAAGGCACAATTGTGATCAGTGTATGTGCTATTATGTAAATGATGTCACGTGTTCATAGTTCACATTATTATGAAAAGGGCAAAATGGAAATGTACACAACTATGATGTCATCATTAGGACCGCCCGGCGAGCACACACTGGGCTTGGGAAACTGTCAAATAAATCAGATAAAACCTGCTGCATGGTTTTGGTTTTACAAACGTCTCATAAGCTCATTCACTAGTTTCATTTAGTGACTTTCTGGCGCTTTCAACTTTGCACACATTTTTTTTTTGGATGTAGATGAAATCAAAGAGTGGACTAATGTCTGCTTCGACTACACAGACATCATTTTGCAGACTCTTTCACCATTCCAGTGATATTTGCCAGTATTTTCCACCCAGTTGAACAACCAAAAGGTTGATCTAACCGTTGGAAAGCACGAGCTTTGCAATGTGTTATTAAATTTTAAATGTTATATATTTTATATTCTCCTGTTGCTGAAGTAAATTTCAATGCTGATGTATATACATATGATCATTACAAACAGACAAAGTAATTGTGACCTTTTACATTTAGCCTCAAGTAATTCATGCTTTGTGAAGTAACTTCACATTGTTCCACAAGCTTACAGTCACAGTGAAGAGGACAACAAAGAACGTCCTTTGTTTGTAACCAGTGGTTCTGATTGTAGTGGTTAATATCATGTGAGAAGCTCAGCTGCTGGTCATAAAATCAGAACAGCAGATGAAAGCTCGGTCTGTGACGGGGGCTCCCTGGTGGCCAAGCAGTCAATCCTCCCGGCCCTGGCTCATCTGCCCGGGCCGTTCTCAAGCCCCCGTCCAGAGCTGCAGCGTTGACAGACGTGGGGGGGGGTTGGGGTCCATCAGTGACAGCCGCAGGCTCTGACCACCATGTTGCGGTACTTTTTGAGGATGACATTGGAGCTGTCGTCGAAGTAGAGCACCGAGATGCCGTGCAGCTGCGTGGGGGCACAGCATGGCCGGGGCACCAGGTCTGGGTTGATAAAGTGCACCTGGGGCGACAAGGAACCTGAATGAGGCCTCGCAGGATCTCACGTTTGCAGCCGACCCGCCTGCCGTCCGGGGCCGCTCGGGACTTACCAGAGTCTGCACAATGGCGTGGTATGTGGCATTCATGTAGGAGTTGAGGGGGAAGGCACATTCTCCCTCGCAGTAATACGCAGCGTAGCCCCCTGGCGCGATGATCCAGTCCTGCAGAGTGGACCCACATTCAGTTAACTGGTAACCACATGCACATGTCACGTGAGAACGCCGTCGTACCTGCCACCCCAAATCTCGGAAACTGACGTAAAGCTCGTGTTTCTTACAGCCGTCTTTAGCGATCCCATCTTTAGAAAAGCTATCTAGAAGCGAAAACAAGCAGATGTGGGGTTAAATCCCCATCTGTTCAATGGGTCAAAGTCAATGCTTGGGAGAATTCCGGAGCACCTGTTGCAGCCTTCACTGCTTTAATCGCGTCCTGGACGGTCCTCTGGGGTTTGGAGCGGTTGGACTGTCGTCCCCTTTGGTTCTGGGCAGAGCGCACGCTGCGGAACCGGACCTCGTTCGCTTTGAAGAAGGCGACCATGAAGGGCTGCTTGTCCTGAGGCCCGCTTCCTGTGATCAGCCCTGCCCGCCTGGGATCCCGCCTGTGGCCTACAGGGGGAGACAGCGAGAAGGGCCCAGACTCATTTCAAGGCGAAACGACTGGTAAACTCCAAGGCCACACATGTTTGTTTAACAAGTAAAGTCCTTTGGGGACTCCCGGATCTAGGGACTGACCGTGCTGGTCCTCCAGGACCAGGTGCAGTCCAAGGTTCTGCTCCGGGTTGACCACCCACAGGTTAGTGGTGAAGGTCAGGTCGAAAACCAGCCAGCCCTCGTCTGAAGCCCAAACATCTCGACGGTCCAGTAGCAACAGCTCCACTTCACTATGAAGACAATGATACAATGGACCCACTTAGGATAAAAGCGCCGGCTGAAGAAACTTAAAACAGCTATTTCTGCTATTTGCTGTTTTAAGCTGCTGTCTGGGCTGAACCCGTCAACACATGCAGGACTTTGAGGTTAAAGCATCAAGCTTCAGCCCCACATCTGAACAATCAGAACACGTGGGGTGGGGTGGGTCCTGATTGAGAGGTAATTACTGCAAACAACCATCAGCAAAGTGGGCCCTCAACACCCGAGGAGGAACTCATTTCACTGACAATAACTGTGTTTGCAGATGAGGTTTCACGCCCGCAGGCACACGTCTGCCGCCCGTCGTCTGGGTTGAGCCTTTGTTTGTCTGTGAATGGCAACGCGGGCTTTAACGCCGCCGTCAGCGCCGCAGCCCAGGACCAAAGTGCATGCGGTGGAGTGTTGTCCCATCGTGTGTGGGGAAAAAAATCACGCGTGGAACAGGAGGAGGCTGAAGCGGTCGGTGGTCAGAGCTGCGTGTGATAAATGCGGGTCTCCTGGGGACGGTCCTGCTCCGAGTGTGCGAGAGTAAAGCCGCCTTTCTGTAACTGACGCTAATGTCTGTGTAAACAGCTACGGCGCTGACACTGACATCATCAGCAGAAACAACCTTTGGGGGGAAATGGCGTCGGACGCAGCCGGTGCAGATCTGTCAGAATAACACTCGGTGGCAGGAAGTGTTTATTTAAACCCAGACTGTGTCACTACCAGGAGCGGATGAAGTAATAGCATCTAGTAGAATGTCTGTAATATCAACCAGATTAAATAACAACTAAACATTTGAACGTCTCTAACATGGTCACAGTCAAGGGTCTCACAAGATGAGTCCTAATAACTTTAGGGAAGTGTCATTCTCAGTGAAATGTCTCATTGTTTCAGATTGAAATGCAGCTAAAGCTGAGGAGAAAGCTTCCGTACCCGTTTCCGTGCTGCTGCAGAACCTGGTGGAGGCTGATTCTGACGGTCTCGTTGTCTTGGATGAAATCCTTGTATATCCTGAGCTCCGCTGCTGTGACGGTCTCTCCCTCCGGAATACGGGACAGGTCAAAGCGAAATTCCTTTCGGTGGCGCTTGTGAAGTCGATCTCCGTCCTCCTCCACTTTGGACCAAGACATACAAGTGACAGGACATAAAATGAGTGGGAGCAGAGGTCAGGAACTCTAAATTCAAGACAGCGTTACCATGGTGATTTTTTGATGGTTTTCTCCACATGACCCAACTAAAAGCTTCCTGCTGACGCCCAACGTAGACTTCTGTTCAGAACTTGCAAAGCTTCGGTTGCGATATCTGTCGCATCGTGTGCGTCACTTTGCCCACATCTCGGAAGCACTGGGTCCGAAATAGAGAAAATGCGGCCTGTACCAGTGAAGTAATTGATCTAAACATCACTTAGGCCGAATCTGCCGTACATACCAACGTAGAGGAGAGAAAACAAGCCCAGTTTGGTTCCTTGTTTAAATTGCACACATGTGCTGACCACAAGAAAAGGTCTGTTAAGGCACTGCCCGGAAAACCCCAGCAGCCAGCGTGCTTTTA
Source organism: Betta splendens (assembly GCF_900634795.4). Classification (NCBI taxonomy): domain Eukaryota; kingdom Metazoa; phylum Chordata; class Actinopteri; order Anabantiformes; family Osphronemidae; genus Betta; species Betta splendens. The sequence goes on along the minus strand of NC_040885.2, from coordinate 1,167,372 downwards.
CAAACACACTCACACAAAGTATAGAAACCCACACGCATTTATGTGTGACTTAACTACCGGCGTCTGCAGCAGCCGCGCCGCCCTGATCATTCTGCCATGCATCACCGTGCAGCCATTCCCCTCTGAGGGTGGAGGGCAGGGTGACGCTGCAGCAGCGGGCTCAGAGTTTCCAGGAGAGCGGCGGTCACAGGGACCCCCAGATCTCGCTGACGTTTCCCAGTCTCACGTTTTCCCAGTAATGCGTTTGTCCTGTTTGTTTTTTTTTGGGGGGGGGGGGTCCCCGAGGAGGGCGTGCAGAGCCGGGCGGCCATTAGCACGTCCTGCATTCGCCGTGACATCATCGTGACATCACCTGGCGATCCGAGGGATGCTCAGGACAAACACACACACACGCACACAACTGCACACAGACACACAAATACACGCAAGCCGGTTATGGTTAAAGCCGGCACATTCTGAACCCTGCAAGTCATTTGTTTGACCGCAATTAAATGCTGGAAGGGAACGAGGAGTGTTTTTATGAAAGCAATAATTGCTTGTAAGGACTTGGTGTGTTTACGTTAGGGCCCATTAGCTGCAGAGATCAGACCTCAGATATGCAAACTTCCCTCTGGGAGGCATTTCAACACTTCACATCACTACTGAAACTGAAAGGCCACACAGCCGCGGCGCTATCATTAACCTTAAGTGGGAGGCTTTTTAACTGGCGCATGGGTGGTTTCCACATCCATCACAACGTCTACACACACAACATGGCGTGTATTCATATTAGTGATAAATACTGGCTGACGTGTTTTGTTTAAGAAGGTTAGCGTTTCTTACCGCGTCGCCCAAAGCCTTTCGCCAAACGCACCTTTTCCCCCTGAATCTGTTCTAAATCTGAGCGAGGAGAGGGATGAAAGCGTCACATCTGCGAGGCCTGAAATTACAGCCGAGCGGAGGGCGAAAAAGAAAGCAATTATTTTGCGCCTGGATGTATAAATAACGAGGAGGTTAATGAGATTTTCTGGCAGGGCAGGAGAAATTCTTCATATGATCTCCTTATGCTACCTACGGATCAGCTCAGCGGGAAAAACACATTTCTTCCCGCTCCTTCTCAAAAAGCACAATACTCCTTCTGTTCTCCGCCCAAACGCTCATTCGTCCTACTGTTAAGAAGTCCTTGTGCGCTCGCTGGTTCCTCGCTTTGCTTTTAATAAAAGCCAGTGACATTCTGGGTCATTACCACCGTTTTCCACATGCTGCAGGTGTGTTGTGGTCAATGGACCCACGCTATGCTCAGGTGTACGTGTGTCCAGGAAAAGACTCCAGCAGCAATAAACAAGAGGAGCAGCAGAGCAGAGACTGAAAAGATCAATCTATTTCTTTATATATGGAAGCGTCTAAATGTGCGGGGCAGGAGCAGCTGCCTCCTGTAATGTTGCATGACAATGAGTCGAACGCTTTGTGGAGTATGACCTGCGGTTTGGCATTCCATCAGAAGTAAACATATGCAGCCGTGTGCGTGTATCGGCATGCGCGCAGTGATGAGATACACACAATGTGTGTAGTCTTCAAATATGACTACTCTCAAAGGTTTCCAATAACTGCTAACAAATAGAAACACAGCTCTCGAAATCTTCTGTTTCACCTTCTAACAAACTGAATTTACTGCAGTTCATCTGTTGCTACGAGGTGAAAGAATGGGCAGCTCCGAGCATTCCATCCCCTGGAGCATTTACCTGGGTGCATGGGCAGCTCTAGGGCAGCTTAACCTCACACTGGAAGCTGTGGTCTTTGGAGGGGAAATACCATAATCCAGTTTGGTCTTGAAGTGATTGTCTGGAGACCACCAAGACGGAGCAGCTCCGGTGGGAGCCGGATCTGCGCCAGAAACTCTGCCAATCGTCAGCACAGAAGTCTGAAGAGGGAAAAATAATCTTTCTTCCTCCTTCCCCTTTATAATGAAACTCCTCAGATGTGGAACCGCGCGAGTCTGCTACGAGTTTCCTGACTGAATGTTTCCAGATCTCATTAGTAGGGAATTAAAAATGTTATGTTATACACATGCTTTAACTTATTAGTGAGACTCCTAATTTGCATGTGTTCGGTATCAGTGACAAACAAACAGACCATTACAGGCTCCTCAGATGAACACATACTGTATCATTGCCTCACACTGAACTGGCACCCAAAGAGGACAAGGCCTGATTCTGGGTTCCTCCACATCCGGATAAGAGCCAGAGACATGCTGTCTGTTCATAGTGACATGAGAGCAGCTCCAGGGGAAACAACGAAGGGATTTGCCTTTTTATAAATTCAACAATGTCCGACCGAAGCTCCAAACTCCCACCTGTGACTTAAACCTGTGCAAATAAGCCCACAAACAAGCAGGAGTGCAAGAATGCATGTGCCAGCACCTGCGCCGGCACAGAGATTAGCAGAGCAACGCGGTGTGTGGATGCAGCTTGCAACTTGTCTCGCGCTCTCTGGGGGTTTAGAAATGCCTGTTTAATTCCTAGTCATGCGAAACAAAGCCACCCTCAAGTCTCTCCCCGGAGCTTTGACGGGATTCTGGTGAAATCGGATACGGGCATGTTGTCATAACATTTACTGCTTGGAATGCATAATTCTTGATTTCAAATAAAGAAAGTGACCTAAATGCCAAACGTGTCAGTGACACGGTGGCTTTAAATGACAAATACACTTAACCAGTGAACTCTGTTGTAGTGCGTTGACTGTTAGTGGCATCACAAGCAAATAAATGAATGGTTTAAAACCATCTTAAGTTGATCTGTTACTGCTTATAGGGATGAAACTCGAATCTTAGCAAATGAAGTCCCGGTGGAGAAACAAACTTATCATACGCTGTTTCTTCATAGTAATATCATCAAATGATATAATACTAATCCACTATAAACTCGGTGTTTGTTATTTGTCAAGTGAGACGCAGTGAATGGGACTAACGTAAGATCGGTAACTTACCCAGGTTGGCAAAGCTCATCACCATATCTGCGTCGTCGAGGAACCGGCTGTCCCGTTGTGTGACCATGTGGGAGCCCCGGCCCGGTAAAACGGGCTTGTAATGAGCATGGGCGTCCGTGGAGACGGTGTTGTACAGGTCCATCATAAAGACCGGCGCGGCGTTGTGCTTGCTGTGGGCCGCCGGCCGCGGACGGCGCGGCAGCCCGAGGATGGAGAGGATCTCGCGCTGCATCTCCCTGCGCTCCTGGCTCCGCAGCCGCCGCTGGATGAAGCTGGGGCGCAGCTCGTTGTCCGCGGAGAAGTTGTAGAAGGCGAACTGCGTTGCCATCGCGCAGTGGCCCGAGGAGAAGAAGCAGATGAGGACCGTCGCCCAGACGCCTGTCATCCTTCCACGCGCTGCTCCGAAAAAGTCTAAAGTTAAGAATGGGGATCCGATGCCTTTCAAAAAAAAAAGTCCGTCGGTGTCGGTGTTTCGAGAAGTAAAACAGAAAGTGTCCACTCACAACAGTTTCCCCCGAGCCGTTGCTGTTGCGCGCCGTTCCACGCAGCCGTGCGCTCTTCCACGAAGCAGCTTGGGAATAGATTTTATAGAGACTGTGGCAGAGCAGGAGCGGGAGGGGTTCAGAATGGGATAAACTGGAGACTGGGAGGACTGGGATGACGCGTGGGGGGTGCTCAGCAGACGAGCCGGGATAAGATCAATGAACTTTTCCACCCTGGAAATAAGATGGCTCGAGTATCGACATTTCAAACACAAGCGTCTCTTTGTGTGAACATGATGGATTTGGTATTGATGAGGGTAGAAAGTAATCAGTAGCCTGATATGATTAGTACACGTTTCTGTTACAGGTATAATTTGATCTGTATGATCTTCCAGTCTCTGTTATGATCATCCACCACTCATCAATTAGTTTCCTAATCCTTTTTTTTTTGGTCTGATGCTCTAACACTAAATAATATCCTTAAAAGTAAACTTGGGAAACCCCAGCAGGGAGCAGAAACCTTTGAACTCAAACAATGAACTCAGGCCCACCCTAACCGTTGAGGGGTCTGAGTGATAAGCAGCAGCAGCCCAGGTACATGAAGGGACATGCCAAATGCCCCCATGAATACTACCACAATGCGTAGGGCTGCTTTAATGGAGTTAATAGGGGAGGAAGGAGGTGAATGACAAAGGAGGAACCCAGCGCTGTAGTGTGTACACATAATTACTTTGAGGACATCTGTGACTGGATCCGCTCATAAAACTCAGCGGAAGAGATCATAGATACCTGACTGGAATAGACATTTAAATGTCACTTTTATTTGTTTATCAGCCCCAGTCTCAATGCTCTCAATCAACAAATAGGTTCAAATTAAAATAGTTCAACCGTTTACAGTACAAAAGTGCCAGACGTTAGTCACTAAAGCTGTTTTTCCAGCAAAGGTCACTTGACATGACTCATATAAACTTAAGACTCCTATTCCTATTCATTACAAGCATTTGTAAGTCTTAAAAATCTGTAATAGTAACAAGTGCGTAATTTTTGTTTCGGTCAAGGATAAAGCATGTAATTACAGAATAAATGATCAGGTTGGCTACAGTGGATTTATGGATCAGCCACCCGTAGATTAGCTCCACCTTTACCAGCTACTGTCCATTGTTCCATGCCAAGTAGAAGCAGCAGTTTTTTATCATTAATAGTTAGATTACTTTGTTTGGTTTGTTAAAACAACCTTGTATATACACATTTATGCTGTTATCTTTGCTTTATTAATTAAACTAATAACTATGTCTACTTCTGGTGCTTTGTTATGCTGATTTTGCCGCATAGCCGCACGCAGAGCTGTGGCTTTTTGTGTAGCGCTGCCTCCAAGCGGCACCCATGTAGAACTGCTTTCCTCCTGCGGCGGCTATTACGTCACTAAACCGCGACAAACCGAGGGACAAGCGCCACATTTTTGGCATTTTCAGCGTTACCGCTTTAGCTACCGATTAACAAATCTGGGGTATGTATGTTCATGTAACGTTGGTTATGCGGTGGTGTTTCGAAAGCTACAGACTCTGATGCGCTGTTAAAAGTGTCGCCGCACAGCAAAGTTTTTAATTGAGCAGCTAAGCTACTGGTAACATCGGATGCGCTTGAAAACGGACGTAGATTGGCTAACGTTAATTTGCGCTGCAGTTTTTTAATTCCCTGAATCGTTGAATGGTTAAAATTGGAAAACGGCTGTGTATGAAATATTGCATGCTGTTAATATGTGTATAAGCCTAGCGTAATAAGCTAGCTACCAGCTAACCATTGATTAGGGCTCGTTAACTGGCACGGCGAGTTAGCACTGCAGCTAACTGCTTGTACCGACATTACTTATGTGGTTTTCAAAGTTAAAAGCTCGAACATTACTGTTAAAGTTGGTAAAGATCTAGTAAAAATGAATGCTTTCTAATTTCGACATGTAACGATAGCTGCCTGTCAAACGCCAGCTCTAGCTTGTTGTGTCAGATACACTATATTATTGTCCATTAAGAGCACTTAACTTTCCATCACGTTGATACAAGAATGAATGTATTCTTTTATTTTAAATACTCTCCCTTTATCTCTAAATGCTCTCTACTCAAGGTGTACACTGGGCGAAAGGTTGATGCACAATGAGTTTATTCGGTGCGACCACTGGGTTCGGTACAGGAGGGACTGGTGTGTTCGGAAGCACAACGACAGACAGCCATAATCCCATGAAGGTAAATAAGACGAGGGCGCAAATTATTATTGTGTGTCTGTAGTTTGTTGCTTAGTTACCGATTGCCATTTCCTGCAGGACGTTGAAGTGACTTCACCTCCAGATGACAGCATCAGTTGCCTGGCTTTCAGTCCACCCACCATGCCAGGGAACTTCCTCATTGGAGGGTCCTGGGCCAATGATGTGAGTCATGAATACAGCCATAAACATTGTGGAACATAGTTTTATGTAGGTAATTATAAGTACTGATTTATTATATGATATTTGGATTAAGGATTCCAGGACAAGATAATAAATTAGAAGAACCCTAACACTGTTAGAGTGTGTTAATCTGACCTCAGGTCCGGTGCTGGGAGGTGCAGGATAATGGACAGACTGTACCCAAAGCCCAGCAGATGCACACAGGTCCAGTGCTGGATGCATGCTGGAGTGATGTATGTCTCCTCACCCCATGTTTTCCAAGCCTGCAGCAGACTATGTCTGTTCTGTCCTATAGAATCATTTACGATGTGTTACCCTCTTCAAACAGGATGGGAGTAAAGTCTTCACTGCTTCCTGTGACAAGACGGCCAAGATGTGGGATCTCAACAGCAATCAAGCAATGCAGATCGCACAGGTTGCAGGAGAGATTTCTAATCTAGGACGTAGTGAGAAGAATGATGGAGAATCATTTTGACGCCCCAATAATTCTTCTTCACAGCATGATGGTCCAATCAAAGCTATCCACTGGATAAAAGCCCCTAACTACAGCTGTGTCATGACTGGTAGCTGGGATAAAACGCTTAAGGTACCAAAGCACACTTTGTACTTGAAAATGCAAATGGTCTTTCACATTTCAGATGAAAGACAAATTCACTGCTTGTGGGGAATTACAACAGTGTGGTTTACTGTTAAAATGTCTTTCATAAAACAGCAGTCTCAAATTTGTCAACTAATGATCCCGCTTTAGTTTCTGATGTGCTTGCATTAATATTGACCATAACTTGAAACTGTAACCTCATTTTTTATTCAGTTCTGGGACACTCGATCTCCCAATCCAATGATGTCATTGCAGATGCCAGAGAGATGCTACTGTGCAGATGTTGTAAGTGATTTTTGAGGTGTATGATATATTTATATATATATATTTTAATGTTAGTGAGCTTTATTATTCAGTTGTTTTGTTTGTTGAGTTGTTCTGCTGTATTCTTTCCCATTCTTGCATGTAGGTGTACCCGATGGCAGTGGTTGCCACAGCCGAGAGAGGCCTGATAGTGTACCAGTTGGAGAACCAACCCTCTGAGTTTCGCAGAATAGACTCTCCTCTGAAACATCAGGTGACTACTATTGGCATCAGATACCAGTCATAAGGCTCTTGGCTGCATACATGTCAGTTTACTAATCTCTACTGTCTTTGGCTTGTAGCATCGCTGTGTTGCCATATTCAAGGACAAACAGAACAAGCCCACTGGCTTTGCACTGGGAAGCATTGAGGGCAGAGTGGCCATCCACTATATCAACCCTCCAAACCCGTGAGTTTCTGAAGTACTGTAGAATGTCTTAAAATTAAGGAGATTTAAGACTCTTGGTTCCCATCAGCTATTTTGTTTACATAATAAAACACTGATCTTGCTGCTAAAGTCCTGATGGAAAAGATGACATAAATATCTGTTGATGCCTTTTAGAGCCAAAGACAACTTTACCTTCAAGTGCCATAGGTCTAATGGAACCAACACAACCACTCCTCAAGACATATATGCTGTAAGTTCCAAATATATAGTGCTAAAATGCATACACTTATATTTATATGTATAGTTTTAGGATTTGATTATCTAGTTTTGAAGATTTCTTTCAAAGTAAACCGTTATGTCATATGCTACTTTTCTCCTCTAGACAATGTGATGTAAAATATTTGCAGTAAGTGTATCTCAACTATTTTTCTTTTCCTCTCATCAGGTGAATGCTATCTCCTTCCATCCTGTCCATGGCACACTGGCGACTGTTGGGTCAGATGGGCGCTTCAGTTTTTGGGACAAAGATGCCCGCACCAAGTTGAAGACTTCAGAGCAGTTAGACCAGCCGATCACAGCCTGTTGCTTCAACCACAATGGCAACATTTTTGCTTATGCTTCCAGTTACGACTGGTCAAAGGTACGATGGGGGAAGTCCTATTTAAAGTTGTATGCAGGTGTTTGTATTCTATTACACAGTGAAGTAAAAAACTGTTGGCAAACTTTTTATTTCATACAAATTAGTGATGTTATTTGAATCCCACAGGGCCATGAGTACTACAACCCCCAGAAAAAGAACTACATCTTTCTGAGGAATGCCGCTGAGGAACTGAAGCCTCGGAACAAGAAATGGTGAGAGAAGAACAGTCTCTGTCTGAAAACCTGAAGACTTTCGACTGGGCTGCCCCACTTTCTCAGGGCCCTCGTGAATCATGCTGGGGCCTTTCAAGGCCCCATTCATATGCATGGATGTGGGCAGTCAGGATGATGACATGAGTCAGATCCCAGAACTGTGATAATCTTGCCACAAGAAGCTATTTTGTAGGTTGGGGAGAGAGACAGTCATCTTTGAAGGCTTGTGTGAATTCTGCTGTGATAGTGTGTGTGTATATAAGGATTTTTATTAATATAAAGCCTACTGGCCTGTAAGTTATATAAGATGACAAAACTATTTAAGGACTTTATTTATTTAAATAGGAACATAACATTTTTAGATCCTAGCAATGTTTAAGACTGAAAACAGTCATTTATAGTAAAGAAACCATTGTATGGAAGTGCAATGATTTTCTGCTGTTTATTCAGTCTGAAGGACTCCACGAACACTGAAATAAACCAAAAAAATAATTGTAACTGACCGCTTCCTCCTGTTTTTAGATTCATCGTGCCAAGTCACATCTCTTGTGGGGGAATGCAGAAGACCTGCTGCTTTAGTGTGTATACTCTCGAGACAGACTCCTTCCTTTGGACAAACACCTGGACCAATGCCACAGTGCTTCGTGTACTGTGCATGGACTAATATGAGGGGCCTACCTGGGCTTGGTTCCAGCTGAATGACAGTTGGTCTTCATAGGAGAGGGCTTTACTTGTCACTGATATTGATATTTTGTTATGTGTCCATATCCTCTTTTTTTATGAGTTCCCAAAGACTGCTTGTTCTCCTCTGATTTGCTGTTATTCTGGGTTTTGGCTTCATTACTGGATGTAAAATAAATCAGTGCATACTTACAGGTTTTAACATTTTTCCAACTTGAAGGAGTGAAATCGCTGTAATTTGTTTATTGAAGGTTTGTGGGACCTTATTGTGCATGTAAAACGATGACCCTACGTTTCACCTGTAAGTCTCTCCACCATGAGGGTCAATGACATCGGAACTGTCACTAAATCCAAACGATAAACTGAACATCTGTATCAGGACTCTTACTGTTAACTTGTTTTAATCCAACTCAACCAGCAGATGGAGCATTTTCTCAAGTGTGCCGCTAAGCAGGACAAACTAGATCAAAGCAGGTCAGTGGGCTTCTGCACCCAGCTTCAGTCCTTTTGACTGGAGGACACAGCTGGAAATGTGGGGGTTATCAGGAGTACATGAATGAGTTAATGTGGGCCACTACAAAGGCCATGGGTGAGAAGTGAACCAGTTCATAGAGGAGAAGGTGTGAAGTAAAGGCCTTTTTACTGAGGTCATTAGAGTATCACCTACCTGTTAGTCTTACCCGTGGTACTTAGCAGTGGCGCTCCAATGCACTGTTGGTGAGAAGCTCTGCAGTTGCCACATTTCACTGACCCCTCTAAACCTCATGGTGTAAAACTGGAAATACTCTCAAGCCACCTTTATCTCAACCGTTTTTCAGATGACACTAAATTTCCTAACGGATTTTGGAGGTGGACTGAACTTGCTGTCACACATTGACACACGCTCCTGTTCACCCGTTTTATTTAGACAGTGAAGCAATTACAGCACTTTGTTGGATCGACCTGTTGCTTTGGACCTTTAGATTATTTTATCGCACAAAAGCCTTGAGTCTAAGTAATGTGTGTAGAAAACACAGCTGGTAGACTAACACAGCAATACTTACACATATTTTCAACTTGTCCCAGTATTATGCTCATGAGCAATCTTTCATTAATAACCCTGGGTTTGCTGTGGTACATGATTTTAAAAGTAGAACATATGTGAGACCAGATTAGAAAGCATTACAATAACGTTGTCAGTACTGTACTGCTGATATGTACTGTTTAATAATGTTCTGGTGTAGCTACAGTAGAGTTTTATGTTGTGTTCACATTAAATGAATTAGCTGCACTCTATTAAAGTAAGGTTATTATTAGTGACATCTATAGCTTTAGTTATCTGGACAAGTTGAACGCATCATGTTGCGCTGATAATGTCTTGACGCACAGTTAACTTTAATTATGCTGTTTATTTAATTTTGGAAAAGTGGTTTATAGACGGTACAATCGCTCCTTCGTCACGGTGGGTTTCTCCTGTGTCGTACAAGTTTCCTTTGTGTAGTAAAGGACAAAAGCAGGTGCAGAACACCGAGGGGGAGGGAGGGCCAATAGGAGGAGCCGCTGGGCGTGCCGCCACCAAATAGGCCACGCCGATTGGCTAAGAGTTGTGCGAGGGCGTGGCAAGAGTGCGGGCATATAAAATGAGCCGGCACATTCGCTCACGGGCAGCGCTGCAGAAGTTAGCATCTCGGACGTGGCCGCTGGAGTGAACGCAGCGTGAGTCGGTAGAGGTTGAGGTTCCCAACTTTGTGCGAAGGTCACATTCGAAGAGGAAAACTTGGGCGTACTGCGGCGAAACAGCACGAGCCCCTTCACTCATGCTGGAGCGCTGCTGAGGGCTCAGTTAGTCGAGTTGAGCGCGCCCGCGGTCCTGTTCGCGGCCGACCAATGCTTCTGCATCAGTACATGAACGGAGCTTTGGAAGTCATGCATCCCACACCGCTTCAGAAAGACACCACCTTCACCAAGATCTTCGTGGGCGGACTGCCGTACCACACGAACGATGCCTCGCTGAGAAAATACTTCGAGGCCTTCGGGGACATCGACGAAGCGGTGGTGATAACCGACAGGCAGACCGGTAAATCCAGGGGCTACGGCTTTGTAAGTACAAGTCCGTCACGCACCATAATGGGCATCACGGGACATAAACTCCGCTGTCAATTAACTTTTAACACGGGAGGGGGCATGAGAACTTGCTTGTGTCTTAAATGCCAACATACTGTTAGATCCGCGGGGGATTTTAAAGCAAACAGATGATCTTTGTATTTGACCACCAATCTAACGTATGGTGGCAGTCGGATTCCTGACATAATCCACACAGCCTCAACAGCACCTCGTTGTTGTTTTTTCGCCTTGCTTGCTGTTAGTTTGGCCTAATGAGGATGAGGGATCACGCGAGTTGATGGCTAATTAAGAAGATTATATTTCAACATATGTCTCGTGCATACCTTCGCTAAACCCCCACAATGACTGCTCCCCTCTCTCACCCCTAAACAGCCCAGGCTTATGGCTTTGGAAGTGTGTGTGTGTGAGTGTGTGTGTGAGAGAGAGAGACAGAGAGACAGAGACTTCTTACATGCTTTATATGGTTATTTTGGAGCAGTGGGGAGATTGACCTTGCACAGCCTGCCCTCCATTGTCAAGGACCCGAGGAGTAGGATAGCACATGATTTACATCAAATCTTGGCTGCCGGGACAGAAATTCCAACATCATCGGTTCTCCCACCTTCTACTCTACAAATTTATGAGAAACTCTCCTTGGATCGTGTCTTTTCTTGAGTTGTCAGACAGGGCTATTCATCAAAGGTGTGACATAGTGAACTTTAAAAACGTACCCACAAACAAGTGTCATGAAATGCATCGCCTTTCCTGCAAGACGCATGAAATAAAATGGCGTTCTCTCATCCAAGTCTGCACCAAAAGGTGACTTGGAGAGTTCCAGGCAGATAAAGACAACCATTCTCTCTTTGACACAATGAACAGAAGCGGGTCCAGAAATGCAAACATTTGCCAGAACCTTGGAAAGGCGCATCAGCAGTAATGTACTCTCCGGCCAAAGAAGGAATGGAAAACGGTTATGTGTGCGTGTTTACTTCCAAAGTCACAATTGTAAGACAATTGCTGTCTGTGTTTACACATCAGCGCCGTAACCCGGAGGAGAGCTGGACTGCGAGTCTCGTTTGTATCAAACGGCTGCGTATGGAGGCTGGTGTTTCAGGTTAAACAGGCTCGGGGCTATGTGGGTGCTGCCTGGGGCGAGACGCGCATTCGCGCGGGAGCCAAGCCGTGGGCCCGTCTGCACCCACACGCTGGCTTTTTGTGGGGCATGGGGCGGCCTGCTCGCTCGGTTTCCTGAGCGGTGCGGCCAGATAGGTGGCGGGTGGGGAGGGGGGGTTCAGGCGGCCCTCCCTCAATGCTGAGCGCACCTTTTTTTTTTTTTTTTTTTTCTAAACACACTTCAGAGGTGGATTAGTAAAACCCCCCTCAGCACAGCTCCTCGCAGTGTAAACACACCCTCGCTCCTTCCTGTGTGTTCACAACACAGGCCCTGGAGTGGGCTTTGTTCCAGATCCTCCCAGTACCAAGTTTCTGCTTTCAAAAAAAAAAAAAACGTCCTCTCTTCAACGGTGCGAGCCGTGGCCTAAATTCTCTGCCTCGGACCACACGCTGAGGTGACCGAACCCTCCGAGTTGGCAGATTGTGACGATCTAAACAGAAGGGCCTGTCTAATGCCAAGAGGGGGGTGTGTGGGGGGGCTAATACCAATCTACTTAATATTTTGTCCCTAATTGGATAAGCCCCTTGTTGCTCTTCCTGGATCCATATTTCAGCAGCTCTGCTCGTGGCCGTCCAGTGACTGGCTACTGCTGCCGTGGGCAGTTTTCAAAGCTTATCATTGTGCTTTGTTTGTAGTTTCCCTTTTACTTCACAGAAACAGAAGCTCAGCAGCCTGTAGGGGGAATTTTATGATAAGACCAACAGACTGTAGCCAGTTTTGTGCTGTGTTTGTGTGCGCCCTGACACTGCGACAGAGTCGCACCGCTGTCCGCTCTTGTGACGTGACGCGATCGTTTTGATCTCCAGGTGACGATGACGGATCGAGTAGCAGCGGAGAGAGCCTGCAAGGACCCCAACCCCATCATCGACGGCAGGAAGGCCAACGTCAACCTGGCCTATCTGGGCGCCAAGCCGCGCAGCATACAGACAGGTGAGATGCCCCGTGAATGGCAAATGGAAATTACAGGGCCTCCATTGTACAATGTTGATTAAAGGATTATATATGGCGTATAAATACCCATTAACCGCACAAAATAAAATTTCACCATGGGAACAGCTCAAAACCGAAAGCAGGTGTACCAGATTTAGCCCCAGTGATTCATCTCTGAATTGATCAGGGCACGCCGAGACATCTTCCTTATAAACTGGCTGTACCGTCGTAAACCCAGAGGGAGTCGTTAGATATGTACGTGAGAAAAGAAGTATAAGCTTGTCGTTGCGCTTCACCGAAAACGTTCACACGTCTCTGCACATTCGCGACCGTTGTTCCATTTATCGCTAGGTTTAGAAAAAAGGCCTCTGTCTCCCTCTGCCCTCTGTGGATTGTTTTCTGGTCCTCCTCTGTAAATGCAAATGCGTGCGTCTGACAGCCGACCTCCTATCTTCCAGGCATATCCATTGGAGTGCAGCCCATTCACCCAGCACTCATCCAGAGGCAGTATGGGTAAGTGAGCAGGAGTGGGCGCTTGTTGTGTTCTCTTGTATTACGCTTTGTGCAGCCCCGCTAGGCTGCTATCCCTTTGACAAACGGGGCCTCTGGACAGTACATGCCAGTTTCTGTGTCCACATGCAATCCACCAGCGGTCTATTAGCATATTTGAGTTTGGCAGGCCCGGGAGATGATTCACATATCCGTGTTAATAGGAGCGCATTCCAGGGGTGAATGTGTGACTCGCTCGTTAACTTCTGCGCGGGGCCTCTTGACCCGTGTACCTGCTTGAATGGGCTCTGTCACCGAGAAGGCTTCTCGGAGGCGTCTGTGTTGTAGGAACAGCCTGGGTAGCGTGTAGGAGCCGCGCTCTGCTGAGCAGCTAATGAGCGTTTCACTGCAGTAATGACTCTCCTCGCCCCCCGCAGCTCCTGGAATCCCCCCTTGAGCCACAGTTCACCACTGTTATTTACACACAATAGAAAGTTTAAGAAGAGGTTTTGACCCAGAGAGCTCATGGATATACAGCTAATAAAAACCTATAGTGTGGCTATATAAAATGGTTTATGTTAGTTCTAGTGAGCCAGAACGCTATAATTTAATGTAGCGATTTAACCTTTAAATCAATTTAAATATGTGCAGATATTGTTTTTCTCAGATTTATAAAACTAGTCATGAACTTTCATCATTTTTCATCATAAGCTAATTATTTTCTTAGTTGTAAGCGCTCTAGTTTCTGCCTCACCTCAGCTAATGGTGAGTTTTCTTACCAGGTATTGTACAATTAACGCTTATGGTTTATTGCAGTCCTTTACATCCATAGGACTATAAGCGCCCTCAGCTCTGTACAACATCAGCATGTGAGCATCATACGAATCCCAGGACAACCCATAGGGACAAAATAGGAAGCATTTAGTGGTTGCAGAGTTTGGTAAACTAAAAAAAGACGCCCTCTTGAACCAGTAAGGAGTTGACATCAGCCACTGGCTTCTCTGTTGGATTCCCACTGGTCTGAATGAGAAATCCAGGGCTCCGCTAGGGACGTGTCCAATCCTGTGCCATGACTCGAGGAGGCCACAGGAAAGTCCCTTCTGTGTAGCGTATGTGGTAGCGAGCCCCGAGGGCTGGAGCTGCGGCGGGAGCGCCGTGCTGCTGGTGAGGCATGTGTCTGACAGGTGCTGGCTTACATTACAGCCCGCCGCGCCCCCGTAATCTCCTGTGGCCACCACCCATGAGGCGTCGCGGGGCGCACGCACCACCTGTCCAAGCGCCCGCCCGCCCCCGGCGACCGCAGGCCGAGCACACAAGTGGCTGCTCCAGCTCCTCCTGCGAGGCCCGAAGGAGCTGGACCTGGGCTGGGGTGTGTGGTCAGCAGATGCTGTGGACCGTGGGGGTGGAGGGGTTCACTGAGGCCGGGAACATGGTTTTGATGGGTCATTGTGTCTCTCTTTGCTTTTTCTCCCCACTACTGTGCCACCACTACAAACACATGAGATGGAGACACTGAAAGCTGACACCTCTGTGAGGCTGGGGGTTAAAGAGTTGATTGGGGTGGGGTGGGTGTCTGGGCCGGTATACTGGGACTAATGCTTAATGAGGCAGTGTGCTCCCTAGGAAACGCACCTCTACAGATGTCAAACAAAACACCTTTTTTTTTTTTTTTTTTTCTCCCGCCTCACTCTTCTCAAACAAAGAAGAAAGGAACGACTATCCAGTCCCTAAAAGTCGTTGAATCCAGTCCTGTCCAGTATCAGCGAGTCGTGTGATGAAGTGTGTATGTGTTATCATAAAGAAATATTTAGCTTCTCGCCGTGACCTCACCCATACAGGCAGTTCACATTAGCTCATTATGATGGATACCCCAGCCTGCGTTCAGTGTTTCCGGCCGCAGACCGTTTCGTGTGGAGCGCTCGTCCGCGGAGCTGCACGCCGACCAGCCGTCAGCACAAAAGCAGCTGACCTATGATCTTCTGGCCGTCATCCACGTTCCCCTGCCACAGTGGCGCTTTGCTTTCCAGTTGGCATCTGGCGTCTCTCTGTGGCCCCCGGAGCGTGCTGTTGTCCCCGACCTCCCCCGCTTCCCTTTTTGAGAGATGCTGCGGCCACAGCTGACCTCTGAGATGCCCGTCAGGTTAATATGAGGAGTGGAAACATGGAAGGTGTGAGTGTGAGAGCACCGTATTGGCAAAGTGAACATTGTGCTTAATGGTGGTGGTGGTGGTGGAGGGGGGGGCAGCACATGCCACTATCTGGGTTTCTTCTCTGGCCATGTGTTGTTTCCATATGATATAACGGCTCTTGTGTGTTGTGTCTGACGTTAATCAGCGCCGTGGCCGCTCTCTGCTGCCGCTGACCAGTGTCCCATCAGAAGAGCAGAAGACAAGCGCAGTACGGGACTAGAGGGGTTAGACAGAGCACATGTCTGCTGCCCCCCCCCCTTCCTCAGCCAGCCTCTCTACAAGGTGCCAGCGATGGCTTGAGAGTGCAGTGCGGTGCGGTGTGCTGTGATGGATTGAAGTGCAATTTTATCTTTCCCGTTTTGTGTGATATGAACTGAAGAGGTTGCACTGATTGCGGTGTGACTCTTTCCCTATTATGGCATGGCTTGGGGTTTGCAGTGGTAACGAGCGTGGGTGGGTGGGTGGATTGCAGGGAGCGGTGGACTGATGAGGACGTGCGCGTTGAAGAGCGTGACGACCTCCCCATACGTGCATGCTTTCGTCTCTTGCTGTGATTACTTAATGGCTGCCACTCATTACTGATCATCTTCTTTTTAAGGACTGAGCCAGTGAGGGAAGAAGAGCTTTTTAAATAAAAAATGTATGTATTTTATTGGCACTGAGATGCAGCTGAAGAGCTAAATAAATGTGATCATCTCCCCCCAAAAGCATATAGGTGGGTAAAAGTAATCTATTACATTACATTTGTTTTTTTCCAGACTGCTCATGAGTCTTGAGTAAGACTATTTTGCTCCAACCCTTTAGTTTCCTAATGGAAGTGACCAGGCAAAGTCAGTCACTCAGCCACATCTCAGTGCTGACCCGTGTCATCAGTGATAGTCTGGTGTGAGAAGCAAGAACCAGGAGGCGACAACTTCTGCACCGCCTTCATGTGCTTCCCTTTTTTGAGTGTGTGTGTGTGTGTGTGTGTGTAGGGGGGGGGGTGCACAGTAAGTGAAGAGTAGCAGCTGTTAAAACACTCCGCTGATGCCTGAGCTTGAAAAGCTGCCAGTAACGGCTGACTCTGGTTCATCCACCGGCGCTCGGGAGGGAGGCCCTGCCTAACAGGTTCTGTGGGTTCCACTAACTGACACAAGCAGGAGGTGGAATCATTTCCACCTCCTCTGCCTCTTGTCAATTTAGCCTTTTATTAACAATGGGCGTCCATGTGAGAAGCGTTTAGGTTTAGAACACCTATCGAGAGTTTATATTCCTGACACGCTCGGCCTGAGGGAGCGGTGTAAATAATAGAAACCAGACCTTGGGCTTTCTCTGCTGCGGACCCTCATTCTAACCCTCTCCCCGTTTCCCTTGTGTCTGTGTGCAGGTTGGCCCAGCCTTATGTTTTTCCACAAGCCTTCGTGCAGCCCAGCCTGGTGCTGCCCACTCAGGTCTCCACCTCGGTCAGTACCAGCCCCTATCTGGACTACAGCGCGGCCTACAGCCAGTACGCCCAGGCGGCCTTCGAGCAGCAGTACCCGTACGCCGCCTCCCCGGCCGGCTTCCTGGGCTACGGCTACGCCACCAGCCCCACCGCCGCGGCCGGCCCGGCCGCCGCCGCCTCGGCGCCGCCCGCCGTCCACCCGACCCTGCCCTCCACCACCAGCGCAGCCCCGACCTTTCTGCACTACGCCCCGCAGCAGCACATCCAGCCCGACCGCATGCAGTGAGCCCAGACGGAGGGGGGGTGGGGGCTACAGGCGGAGGAGGAGGGGGTGACGGGTGCGGATCTGTGGACAGAGCTTAGCAGAACATCCTGTGGGGTGACCCTGCTGGTGCCAGCAAGGCATTCAGGGAAAAGGGCGGGACTATTGCACTATATGATTAGGATGAGCCGTGGGCTCATTGGTTAAAGGGTGAAAAAGGGTGGGTAGGGATTTAAGGACTGATGGGGTTCAGGTTGAGAAGCTAACCAGCATTAAGTATGTGGTCGCTTCCAAGGGCTTCCAGAAGCTGACACTTCATTTTTTTTATTATTATTTTTATTATAATTCTTATTGTCCTCAATTATTGTATTAATGTCATTGTCAATGTTTATTTGTAAACTATTATCTATGTTTTTGGCTCAATCAACGTGTACAATGGTACAGTGACTGATCTAAAAGCTGCCTGGGACACGTAACACCTCTTTTCCTCCCAACTTTAAAGTATCTGGAGCGGATGTAAAGGGCACTGCTGCTTTAAGACACTGGGGGAGCGGTCAGAACGCGAAGGCGGTGTGGAGACCACCATCCCGGTGCCGTCCAATGGAACGTGGAGCGTCGCCCCGCGAACAAACCTCCCGCGTCGGGCTCCGCACGGGACAATGAGAGGCTTCAGCTCGTGGACAAAAGCACGTTTCAGTATAAGACTCTGACAATTCAGTTGTTTTGAGGCCGCCTCGACAGGACTACGCATTTTCTTATTCTTTTTATTTATAGGGGCCTTAATATGGAAAGAATATGCACCACCACAAACCATGTGGACATTGCTATAGTCCAGACTGTTTTCAGCGCCGTGGTAATCTTGCCGACTTGGGTCTTGATACTTTTTAGCTAGATGTTGATAATCACATGCAGTATGTGGGAAATGGGGACCAGCAGTGCTATGTAACCATGTATCGAAGGTAGCTTACACTGAGCTCAAGCACCAGTGTAGATTCTTTTTCCTCTCCTGTTTCTCTCTAAAGGACATTCATGTACAGCATTTTCAGTCATCAAGTATATTTGCAATATTTATATGTAGGTATTTATAAGAGGTACTAAGTTAAAATAGGTTTTTTACAGTGGCCATAATTGTGGCACTGATGTCATTTAACCTGCAGAGGCAGATCCAGAAGTGTCATTTTTTTTTTTTTTTTTGCTTGGCCTTTTTCCCCCATGTTGGCGGATCTTGACCGGATGCTGAGCAGCAGCAGAAGATGCTTGTCTGTAGATCTTTGACAGTTCGCATCAAAAATTCTCTAGATTTTTTTTGTTTACAGTCCCTTCAAAGAAGCAATACCAAAAAATAAAGAATTTGTACTTGTTTAATTGTCCTGGCTTCTTCTTCTTCTTTTTTTGTTATTGAAACTACCCTGGGCCGGGCAGTTATTGATTGATCATTTATTCTGAATATTGAGCTGTCAGTATATTTAGAACAGAGTTGAAATGCTGATGTGACTGAACACCCACATGCTGCGAGGGTTCGGTTGTGCCCATGCCTGTTATCAGGGTTCAGTGGGGGTGCAGCAGGCCCAGGGCTTTATCAAGTTGCAACACCACCAGCTGCCGGGGTACTGGGTGTTCCCTGGCCTCACACACTTGCATTGGTGTTGTATGTTTGAAGAAACGGGAATTTGCCAGAAACTAATCCAGTTATGTTAAGTTCTTACTCAGCATTGTAACAATTTAAACATGGCTTTGAGTTTTATGGCTGTTTATGGCTTGTTTTTATAGTCATGTATTTGCATCAAATTTCCACGGGAAGCAACTTTAACTACACGTCACAGTTTCTTGACCATAGGTCTTATCCTGGTCTTCTTTATTTTGTGATCCACTCATCCAGTAGCTGCTGAAATGCTTCACTCGAACCCTCTGACGTGTGGCTTAATACTGGTTTAAGTAAATGTTAAGGCCTCAGCAGAGTCAGTGTGCTTGGTCACTTTAGGGCTGTGGATGTAAAAATGAATGAGCCATACAATGGTTATGATATTAGTCATCAAGAATTAAATGAAAAGAGCAGAGGCATCATAAGTATTTTAAGATTCTCATGTTCGGGATATAAAATAGATTCAAAACCATGTGTAAAATCTACTTTAAAAACAAATTGATTCATAGTCTGAGTTTGTAATTGTTCATGGATTCGTCAGTTTTAAATTTTGCAGCAGAGGAAACAAGAGGCTGGAAAAGTAAGTGACACTAACGAGCAGGTGCTGGAAGAAGTGATGCGGTTAATAACAGGTCAGTAACATAAAAAGAGCAGACAGAGACTCAGAATCTCTTCAAAGTGCACAGTTCGAGTCATATATCAAGCGAGAATAGGATACCATTCCCCTCCACAACCTCCACTACCTGCCCTCCTCAGTTCCCACATGTAGCACTACTGCTCCATGGCTGCAACTTTTCAGGTGTTTTAAACTAATCTAATCTGTTTGTGCTGTTCTGGAGTTAATCAGATTCCTAATTCCTTGCATCATGTAGATCAAATTAATTTGCCTCTGACCCCAGCATCGATGGCACACTGTAATTATGTACTTCATCCAGTTTCGATTTGTGAAATACACCAGCTTTGAGCTGTTTGTGTGTCTACGAGCAAAGGTTTGCGTTAAGACGCTTGCTGTGTGTTAGGAGGAAGATGACTGCAGTCACCGGGTGTCAAACGCACAGTAGATGTTTACCCGGTGGCTGTGGCCTGAGCCAGCGCCGGCCCCCCTTCGTCTCCTCACTTAGTCACTGTTTATCTTCCACTATCTCATCTCCTCTGCTTGTGATCTCACTCACTCGTTTATTTACTCAACTTTTCTGCCTGTCACTTGAGTTGTTGTTCTATTTCTTCCCCTGACGCCCCTCCCCGTCTCCCCCACTTCATGGACGTCCTGTTTCTGCTCACATGCCGTCGTGCCCCCCCCCCCCTCCCTTCCTCCCTCGTCTCCTCCTCAGCCCTCCATCTTTTTCTCCAGAGGGGATCACAACCAGAGCCGGGTGTCAGTTTGATCAGCGAGGTCATGCAGGTTATGCTGAGTCACCACAAGGCCCCTCTCTCTCTCTCTCTCTCTCTCTCTCTCTCGCTTTCTCTCTCTCCCCCGCGCTGTCCCTTACAGGCGCATGCGACTTAGGCTCTATCAAATCTTGCTCATCAAGTCGTGCACCTCTGACGTCAAAGGGCCTCTCAGAAGTCTCGCGAAAACAGGCCCACCTTATCAGACCTCCACTCGCTGAATCACAAACCAGGCGAAGGACGCGTCTCGTTTTATGTACTGTATAAACAGCAAGCAGACAGCGCTGAGTCGCTGAGTCAGCCAGAAAAACCCATCCACCTTACAACATCAACAAGTGCAGAGGCATTTAACACCAGTGCAGATTCCCTGCGCTGCCATCGGAGCACATCTGAGTCAAACTTCTCATGTGTTGCTACGTCTAGTCAGTAACTAGTTAAGGTAGTTGGTTAGTGTGATGGTTTCATCCACAAGGCCAGGCTTTTACATTGTGACACATCACAAGTAAACACAGGATGTTACTGGGGGTTAATATTGTGAGTTGGAAGCGTTTCATTTAAAAGCTGCAAATAACATGATGAACACATGCTCATGTGCTGATATTGATTCATTGTTAAAGGTCAGGCATCTTCCACCGTGCTGGCTCCCATCACTGCAGCTGGGTCCACGGGGGTCTGTGTGGCTCTGTGGCCCGTCGGTGCCACGGTGTCAGATACAGGTTATATTTTACAACACAGACCCCGGGCGCCTGTCGCCTGCTCTCTCCTCTGGCCTTTTCCCGCGCCCGTTCAGATAACGTGCACGGGTCCGCGAGACAAGTCAGTAGGTGGCTGGAGAAGAACAGCAGGGAGGGGAAGCAGAGCTCCACAACGCTCCAAATGACATCCAGCATGGAAGGAAGAGTAGAAGTGAAATAAAACCATCCAAACCCTTATGCAACACAGATGCTACAGTATAATCTGTGAACAAAGGATGGAGAGAAATGAGGAAACGAGGACTGAAAGCAGTTGGACGGGCCACAAAGCTGCCAACAGCCGCTCAAAGCTGAGCAACCTGATCGAACAAACGTGTACAGAAGAATTCAACTGGTCGAGCCAGAAGGACGGGGCCCAGAGCAGAGCTGTGAACCAACACACTGTCTCCTGTAAACACGTCCCTTTTGTCCACGTGACGTTTGTGACAGTGGTGAGTTTAGTCTGATGTCGGATTAGAAAAGATTAGAAAACATGTTCAGGCACATTAAAGAATAGTCGCCTGTGAAATGGAGCTAATAGACTGTAAGAGAAGCCCTAGACATGCATTCATCTGCCATCATCCCATAGTGCAACAAGGCCAAGATTTATGAATCCAACTTCTAATTCTGAGACACAACACGTTTTGTTCTGGGAAATAGAAGCACGTGTGCCGTCATGAGATATTTATGGTTTAATGGGACTTTTCAGAGCTCTGGCAGAAACAAGCACTTGTTCCGCAGCAGGTCTGCGTCCTATCAGCTGCTCCAGTGGCCTTTAAACCACTCTCACACCTCCAGCTCCTCCAGCCTCCACCGAGCCTGCTGATAATGAGACGGGTCGGGGCCCGATAAGAGCTTATCACGGCCAATGGGAGTGAAGTGGGCTTAATTAGCCGGCGAGACCCAAAAAGGACGGCGACGGCGTCGGGTGGAAACCTCTGTCTTCCCTCTCTGTCGTCTGCAGCTCGCTCACGCTGCAGACACGCAAATCATTTTCACCCGCACACAAAATGCATGTGAGCATCTACAGGAAGCAACCTGCGAGGGTTGAGACAATAGAGAGAGAGAGAGAGGATAGAGGTGAGAAAGCAGTAAGTGATGAATCGAGGGTTTATTGAGGTCACAGCTTTGTTTTTTTTAATATTGATGTCATGAGTAAACATAAATAACCACAACACCTCAGACACTTTTTTGTAATATGTGTGTTTGTGTGTGGGGGGGGGGGTTGCTGTGTCATATTTCCTTATCTCTGGTCAGCATGCTTGAACTAACGTGCAGCGCCTCCACCTCGGCCTCAAACCCAGACAGCCGCTGTTGGGGGGCAGAATAGAGGAGGAGGAGGAGGAGGAAGGGAAAAAGAGGTTAACTACAACAGGATCAGCAGAGAGAGAGAGAGCGGGCGAGCGAGAGGAGCCCAGTGCCTGACAGCTACTGACAGCTGAGCTTCCTCCCTCAGCGGGGCTTTCACAACCACAAACCGACACCGGCTCAGTCGCACACTCGCACACAGACACGCAAATCGATTGGCTCCAGCTAAACGCTCACGCACAAATGACGATGATGAGTGCATGGGACGGTGCGGCCCAAAGAGGAGCTCTTACGTAAGCGCCGATGCTCGGCGTGAGTCTGGCTGTGCGATGCCGGCGGGGTTGTCGCTCCTCTCATCGGCTCCTTGGGCACGTGTGCGCTAATGGGTCGGTGTGGGGCCACGGCACAACGCGACGCGAGAGCAACAGGTGTAGAACGGGATGTCAGCAGACACAGCAGGGCTGTCGCTGCCCCAGTCGGACTCCTGAACCTTGGGCAGCTGCCATGTTAACCTTTGGTTACCTCCACAGACCATTATATGTGTGCGACCACCAAGCGACCCCCCGGTGACCCGCCTCATCTGACCGGACCGCTCCTGTGGACGCTGCTTCACAGCCTCCCTGAACAGCTGATGTTGTCATTTAACACAAGGAAAGGGAACAAGGGAAATACAACTGAATGCATGTTTTTATGCTCTAGTGTAAAAGTGGCCTATGTAGTTTCTAAGAGACTTTATTTCTTTCGAGCAGAGCCAGGTGATAAAGACAGCTGGTGGCTCCATGTTTAAGGATATAGGGTAAGTCATTTGCATAAATGCAACTCTTTGCACATTTTGGGAAAAATATCCATAGAGACAAACATAGCGTCTGTATGACCTGCCCTCCCTGCCCATTAATTCATCTGTTTAATCTCTTATGCCTTCCTTGAACTCTGGAGATGGTCACATCCCGAGATCCATCACTTTGCTTCAGTTGTGTGGGGTTTTTTGGGAGATTTCCTCAAACCTCTCCTATTTTAGTATGTTCCGCTTGTCATCCTTTATGTAAAGGATGAAAAAAATCACTAAGCTCCCTGTCCTATCTCATAAAGCGTGTGTGTGTGTGTGTGTGTGTGTGTGTGTGTGTGTGTGTGTGTGTGTGTGTGTGTGTGTGTGTGTGTGTGTGTGTGCCACCAGTTATGGTCCTGATCCCACAGGGAGTGATCAGTGCTCAGTGCAGCGAGGAGAACACTGAACCAGGATTCACCAGCAGCTCTTTATAAGGACAAGGGAAAAATGCCCCGCTGCCTCTATATTTAGACAGACTTTATTGGGCCTCTTGTCTCCGTTTTTCTCCCACCCCTCCACCCGCCTCCCCCCGTGCTGCTGCTGCTGCTGCTGTTAGAAATCTCTCACCAAAGCCATGTGGGCGACGGGCCCTCCTCTCCATCGCAGGGCGGCAGGAGCGAGCTCGATAATGAGCTGGGTGATAATAACAGAGGAGCGATGGGGAGAGGAGAGCGGGAGCGTGACAGAGAAGAGGTGGGTGGCCAGAAAAGTGTCCCCGTTTCTGCTTTTAAGCTATCGCTGTGATCCACGGTGCTGCTGGGAGATGCTCCACCATCCTCCAGCTTGGAGGAGGTCCCAAAGGGGGCACGGTCTCCATCCATCTCGCCACTGGCAACCGAAAGGCTCTCCATCTGCTCCTGCTGCCGTTTACCCACTGAGGCTAATGCTACAGCATGAATATGTATAAATATGAATACCCATGTAGAGTCATTTCATGGGTCTGAATGCCTCCGCTGTTTGTCGTTATCTCCTAAATAAAGATTATTTCTCAAGAGACCTCTGCTGTAGAGATTTACTGCCAGAGAAAACATGGGGCTCTTTCATTCATCTGCTGCATCTCTGTCTTATCAACTGTTTCCTGGTGATTTCAAGCAACAGTTAGTGCCGTCAGTATAGATGAGGGCTGATGGTGCTGTCCCAGCAAGCAGGAGAGTTTTAGCTCGGGCGTCTGTCAAAAAAGCTAAGCTGTTACTAATACTTTTTGTATTTTTATGATCATTGTTTCAAACTTTTTAATTTCACAAACTATATGGTTGTTTTGGAAAACACACGGTGGGTTTGTGCAAGAAAGGTGCATCAGCCTATTCAGACTACCAGAACCATTAAAAATAAAACAGTGCTTGTTGGTGATTTGATTAATCAAATAATTAAGTTATTAGTGATTTTAAACCAAATCTTGAATCTCTGATTTTCAGATGTCAATAAATCAGATGGATAAAAAAGAACAGTAATTGGTGGTAGTGGTATAAAATCATAAATTACTTTAAATGGGGCTCTTCACAAGTGGGAAATATTAACTTCATGGTGGTATTGGATTCACGAATGTCATGACAAACAACAAGCAAAGCCCTGTTGGTGTTAAAATATTTAACACCAGTGTGTAACAACAAAACAGCTTCCATCAAAATGAACAGTGCTCCTTCTGAGAGACAAGTGTTGTCTGGCTGCATTAGTTGCTGTGCTGTGAGTCATAGGCTTGTTTTTCACCAGTGGAGCTCTTTCTCTCCAAAATACCTCGAAGGCTTCGCATTCTCTGAAGGAGACCCAACACTATTTACCTTCACTTCATCGATGAGCCAAGGAACCCAGACAGGTGGGGCCGACTGGGGCAGAAAGGCCCGATTTGCATGTGAGCTACCATTTTCAAGAGTGACACAAGAAAAGCATCAACTGCCATGCAAACGTGAGGCAAATGGGATTCAAAACGGCCCAGGGTGAAGGAGGGGTCAAAGCGATGACAACACAGCCGCGTTTTTGCTTATGAAAAACTTACCTCACCACTTGTGCACGGGGCCGTTTGGGCTCCTGACACGAGCCCGGAGGCTCGTCCAGTTATGCAGCAGCAGCAGCAGCGGTTTGCTGTGGCGAGGACAAACCATGACATCAGAACAGTGGCTGCAGCCCTGGAGACAATGGTCCTCTGTGCGGGAGAGGAGCCCAGGCGTGGCCGGCCGGGCCGGGCTGGGCCGCACAGAGGCCCCTCTGAGCGGCCCGGCCCGGCCCGGCCACGGCAGCTGTCTCGGCCTCTGTCCCCGTCACACTCACACCATTTCAATTCAGCATGAAAGCTGACATAGCGCCGGGACAAAGGATCGACACATTTATGTTAAATCCCCCAGCCCCCGAAGCCCCCCCCCCCCCGGCGCTCCCTCCGTGCGTATGTGTGTGTGTCAGCATCTGCGTGTCCAGTCTGAGCTCAGGAACGCGGGGACGGAGGTGGAGTAGGAGGAGAGTCGCAGCTCACAGAAACCGGCCAAACAAAGAGCCAGTGGACGGACAGGAGGGCCCAATGATAGGAGCATAGATAAGTAGACGCACTACACACAACACAAGGCCTGCCCTCATGACAGCACTGTATGTAGTCTGCGATTCTAAACCAGAAGATGTCAGTTCAAGTTATTTACTGAGGCCCTCGTCTCCTCGCAGCCATTAGGGTTCACAGGCCATGACGGACGGGGGCGAAGTAGCTCAGCTCCACACAGCCTGGGGATGGAGGGGGTGGGGGCTACGTGACGGACTAGAGCGGAGGCCGAGGTCGGAGGCTCGCGGATCCCTCCGGGACGCAGCACCTGGCCGCCCTTTTCAGCTCCGCGCGGGGTGTGCAAACAGCAGACGAGCATCGCTGAGCGTGTATGAGCCGCGTTTTCAACACAAAACCCACCTGCCCTTCAGCTCAGGCCCAATGACAACAAGCGCAACAAAAGGCTCCGAGCAGTACGCCCAAGCTGGAGGGGCCGCCGCCGCCGACGCCTATTCATGCTCCCATTCACCTGGAAGGAGGATTCAATAGGCCGGTATTTTAATAAACGCTTTCATACATGCACGGGGCTGATAGCATTATGAATTTGCGTAAAGGAGGCCAGGCTGCGCCAGAGGGGGTGGTTCACAGGATGATTGGGCCATTGTTGGAACCTCCAGCCAGCCTGTAAATAATATTTTACATGTGTGCTTCGCAAATTGCTGTATTTCGTATCAGAACCGCTTCCTGTTCAAAAAGCAGGCTGACTAGTCAGACAAACAGAGATTTATCCCCAAGGAGACCTGATATGAACTTGTGGCAAATGACGCCTCTAGCTACTGCTTTCGAACGCGTGTTGCCTAAACATCCACGTTTCCTGCTGCTTTTGGAGCCTAACGAACCTTTCTAACGTTGATAGACTACACAGGTAAAACATTACTAATCCAGGCATATTTCTTAGCTATATGCATCAGGTACGGTACAACTCAGTACAGTTTCATTTAGTCTCAATCCAGATGATGTGACCGTCTGTTGTCTGACCCCCGCACTGGAGGGTTCCCCCCGTTTGGACCCAGGGTCACAGCTGCGTACTGAGACACAGCCTTTACCCTGGGATCAAGACCAGTCACGACATGCTCACGCTGGATTCACGCCACAGTGGTCTGTAGGCCTCAGGTGTCAACACCCACGGCCTGGACGATGACTGCCATCTAGTGGAGTCATGGAGGAAGGCGGCTGACAGCTGCCGTCACTGTACTCACATTTACTTGGAAATGCTTTCTCAGACAGAAAACTGGGCCAGAAATAAACTAATTCTAATAGCCAATATCATATTTAAAGATAACGACTATGACTATAAACCTACCACTGCTATTCGTCCATGGAGTAAAAACTCTGTTCTGTTTCTTCTGTTGTTTCATTACAGCAACAACTTACACTGCTGATTTACAATAGTTGACAGTGATTATTTAAAATAACACTGAAAATGTTTTTTGGTTTCTTATCTAGTGAGACTTAAAAAAATATATATTATAGACCATGTTTGATGTTACTGTGGATTGTCTACATTATAGATAAAGACAACGGCACATCTCGGTTTCTTTCATACAAAGAAAACGTGTCTTTTCTCTGTACTTATTTATTCCAACATTTATGTGTATTGTTTTTGTAACACCACAATTGTAAACAAGATGAAATAAAAAAACAACTAACAAAATAAAAACAGAGGAAAAAAGTAGAGTGATGCTTATTATTACTGATCATTTGAACTTCATGCTGCACACCACAATACTACACACAGCCCTGCTTACATCACCTGCAGAATACACACCATCACAGACAACAGTTCACTGACCATAAAGAGATCTTCTAATCGGTGTCGATCTGTGGGAAGAGACCTTTCCTCCAACATTTTTGGGGGTAAAAACCAGACACAAACTGATGCTCCCTCTATCCGTCCAGTAACTTGAGGATGCTTTCCCTCTCCTTCAGAGCTTTCCAGGCCTGGTCCTTCTCCTTCTTGGTTGGAGTGCGTTTCTTCTGTCTGGCGGCCATAATTCGTCGAAACGCCTCCATCACCTCATTATCGGCCACCCTGACTCTCTGCCTCAGTTCCTGCTTACGCATCTCCTCTTTCGCCAAGCTACAAGGGGGGAAGCAAATCAAAAGGCAAATCACGAGCTGATCCAGTACAGCATCGGTACTTCAAGGTATATCTACTGTGCTCACCGCAGCAGCTCCTGTTTACTTTTTCTGTTATGGGTATTCAGGGCTTTTAGCTCCGCTTGCCGCTTCTGCAGCTCTGCCAGGACCTCATCCTCAGAGTCTCCAGGTCCTGGGCGCTCCTCAGAGTCCATCAGCCCTTGAGCTACCAGCTCCTCTTTGATTCGTGCCTCCAGTGAGCGTGTATGTGGGACACTGGAAGAGGAGAAGAACGACAATAGATATATAATAAAGATGATACAATATCAAACATAAATGCGAGTGGTTAGATTTCAAGAATGTGTATGAGAACAGAGACAAGCAATCTACATTTTCCTGATATCTAATAGAATTATTAGGAGTAGCACAAATACCTAAAAGCCTTTCCTTGGCTCCGGGGCGATGTACCAGCAGCATCATTAGCATCCTTCCCTGAAATGTCCGGTATAGGAGAATCCTCCATAGGGGATATAATGTTCTCCTAAAAAACAAATATTCTTATGAAAAAAAAACTCTCACTTGTCGCTAATTTATATTATTTTATATGCATAATCTACTAACCTCAACAAGGGCCTGGAGCAGCCGCTGTGTGAGAGGGCCGAAGGGACAGCTGTCCTCTTGTGATTCGTGTTGGGTTTCAGACTTTTTCAAAAGCGAGTCCACATCTACAGACGATGAACATAAACATGGGGATGAGCCAGATACACACTTGTTGTGCCCACAGTTTGTCAAAGCTAGCTCATATTAGGGCAGACAGCAATCCCCCGTCACCTTTCGCATCCAGTTCAGACAGCGGCCCTCCCATCAGGCTTTTTTTCTTGTCGTTGGCGCGGGCTCCCTCTCTTTGCTCCTCCAGCAGATCTTCCTGAGCCCACCGCTGCGAGTAGTGTTTGCCCAGAGCTGGAATCTGAAGGCAGCGCAGACAGCACCAGAGCTCAGCACATATTCATCACAATAAACCTCCCGGCGTTTTGGTTTGACTGTGGAGGCAAATCCACACGCTTTTCATGACATACTTTGAAAAACTCAGCTTCATCCTCTGGGGGTTTCAGAAGCTCTTCTAGTAATCGTATCTCTTCATTTGTGATATCAGCGCAGTATGGCTCCACTGAGGCCCAGAATCTGTGAACATAAGTAACACGAGATTAACAATGCAATACTAAACACCAACTTTGTTTTAGTTAGCTAAAGCTTAGTTAACAGTTATTTGAAAACTAGCCTTATTAATAAACATGCAGGCATGTTATAATGCTGCTCACCTGTTAGGTGCATCGTTCTTGGGAGTGCGGGGAATGTCTTGCGGATCATCTGTAAATTCATACTCTTGGACTTTAGGCTGCAGGTTTTTGGACTTGGGCCGGCCCGGACCAGGACCTGGCGCGTGACTGCCTTTTCCATCTAACTTCTGCTTCTTTGGCTTGTGGCGATTTGTGGCAGCAGGGTCTGGATCTTTACCCAGCTTCAGAAAGCGCTTGTCTCCTTTCTTATCCTGCCAGTCTGTAAGAATCTGAGATTCAAAGTCACAATGTGAATAAAGGACCGTAAGGTGGCACAAGCGAGAAGCACCAGGGTCTGTCCCAATACCTGTCTCTGCTCCTCCAGGGCCCTGAGGCGGCGGCTGGCCGAGGACAAGAGCGTCTCCAGCTCCAGCTGCAGCGTGTCGAGCTCCTCGATGCCGATGCCATCGTCCTCCGAGCGGCCCAGCACGGCAGTGTAGCGGGGACAGACCTTCACATGCTCGACGGGCTTGAAATCGTAATATTTCAGTGGGGGGCAGTCCTTTAACTCGCTCATGATGCTGAGAGGCCGCGATCGGGCAGTACCTGAATAAATGTATGTGGAGAAGAAATGATAATGTGAAGGATATTGATGAAAGATGAGTTAAAGTTACGGATCCAGTCTGTGTATCTGGTTCTGAGCGTCTCTATCACATGCACGTACACGCAACTCGGTGTCACAGAGAATAGCGCACTGGGCCCAAACTGCTCGCGTTATTCTTATGCTGTAATAACGACAACTGTGATTTCACCATTCTGTACATCGAGGTGTTGCGCGATGGGTTTAAATATACAACAGGTGCGTGGTACAAGCCGAAAGCAAAGAGAGATACCTTTAAATGTTTGAGAGCAACTATATTTACCGTCAGTGAATGGCGTCCATGTTGGAAGAAACCACTCTGTTGAGAGAGGGGTGAGAAATGCAGTCATAGGAAATCATTGCCGAGTTTCGGTAATATAAGAAATTAATTAAAAACGGAATAAAAGAGCACAACAAATCAATTGTATTAAGTAATATTATTTTTTTTTATCTAAACGAGCCTGGAGAGTTGTATATATATCCACATAATACTATAATGGTGTAGTCGGAACAAACCATTTTGTGTCAATGAGCACTAAAGTAAAAAGGCTAGTAGTAAACTTATAATTCAGCGGGTAAACCGTGCAACATAAAAGTAATTGGGAAATATTCAAAGTATTAACGCTACGACAGTGAAATTGGTTCATAAACCAAGATTCGCTGAGCAACTTATCTCCTGTTCACGAGTGGAATGGACGCAACAAGGGTAGGCTCGTTTTACAACAAAAGGTACACCACATGAACGGAGTGATGCGCACGAGCCTCGGCCGTTTAAGGTGAGTGGGGATCGCTTCCTTCAAATGAGGGTGCTGTAGAAAAACGAGCGCACCCTGTCTGTAGTCGCCGATGTCGGATTTACGGAAGAGGAGTCCGAGGCGTGGCTGAGGTACTTCCGTCTTTTACGGCACAAAAATGGTGAGTCTCCCGTAAACTGTATTTCTTACATGTAATTATTTAGCCATTAATTCACTTGAACTATATTTAGATTCCTTGCGATGTTAGCCAGCTAGCATCGCGTTACTCATGGATGGAGTTCTGGTATTGGCTGCGGTGACTTGAGGACGGGCGGGCATCACTGATACTGTCTGCAGTAAATGAAGTGATTTAGCCGAGCTCTCTTTTCCTCTTTGCCCCTGTTTCGGTTTTTGGACTCGTAGCTGTTTCAAAGCTGTGGCAGCAGACAGAAAGTTGGCGAATGCCTATGTCTAACCGTGATTTTTGATGTCTGGTGCTGCTGTTGGAATTTTGGTCAGCTGCATTCTCTGGTACCTGATAACATCTCAGCTGTTACGTTTAGCAGACTCTGGATCAGTTTGATCCGCCACCATAATGTTTATCTAAGATCAAATGCGACAGTCTTCACTCAGTCATTTTCACACATATGACTACATAGTCTGGTTCAGTCAGCTAACCGTTGCTGGGGGGGGGGGGGGGGGTTGCAGTTTAAATAGCAACTACCATCATGCAGAAAGTTTATTTTTCCGTGCTGCGATCCAGCCAGACACTGATCTCAATCTACCTGTTCTCAGACAGCGACCCTGCGCCCCTACTTGAATGCTGTCAGGGCCACCCTGCAGGCGGCCCTCTGCCTGGAGAACTTCTCCTCTCAAGTGGTGGAGCGTCACAACAAGCCAGAGGTGGAGGTCAGGTATGTTTACGCCCCCCTTTACTTCTCTTCCACCTATTTCATATGCCTCAAAGCTGTTTGCAGATTATCTGCCGCTGTCACACAAGCAGAGACATGTGCAAACATGCATAATGTATGAGGCGAAAAATGACACAAGACCAGGCAAAGCTGTGGGTTTGCGGCAGCCTGTCAGTGTTTGCTACAATGAGAACGATGAAGTTCCTTCTTAAAGCCACGCAGGGTTTCAAGCACTGTTATTTGCTGTGGTTGCAGGAGCAGCAAGGAGCTGCTACTTCAGCCAGTGATGATCAGCCGTAATGAAAAGGAGAAGGTTCTCATTGAGGGATCTATAAACTCTGTCAGAGTCAGCATTGCTGTGAAACAGGTCACTAAACACAGCACCAGTAGATAATTGAAAGCTAATCACGTTCACATAAATGCTGTCATAGTCTCAGGTCTTTACATTAAAACAATTTTGTTATGTTTGACTGTAGGCTGATGAGATTGAGAAGATTCTTTGCCATAAGTTCATGCGCTTCATGATGATGAGAGCTGAGAACTTCTTCATTTTGAGGAGGAAGCCAGTAGAGGTAAGTATGTAGTTCGGGTGTAATATCGTATGGTAAAACAAGTAAACAGACTGTGGAGCGGAAATCATATAAGTGCTCATTACCCAACATCTTCTTTCAAATGTGATGACGTGTCCGCTTGTCTCATCTGTGTCATTGTGATTAAGGGATATGACATTAGCTTCTTGATCACCAACTTCCACACGGAGCAGATGTACAAACACAAGCTGGTGGACTTTGTCATTCATTTCATGGAAGAAATCGACAAGGAGATCAGTGAGATGAAGCTGTCCGTTAATGCCAGGGCCCGTATTGTTGCAGAAGAGTTCCTCAAGAACGTAAGTCTGAATGACACACAGCCGGACAAATGTTCTATAGTTTAAAACGCTCAACATGCCAACATAGAAAATGGTTTGTTCCTGTCCTGCCCACAGTTCTGAGGATGTCCGTGGTCCCACGCAAGCTGGATGACACTCAAAGGGCCAATCAGCGCAAGAGTCTGTGAGGAGATGAGAGGAACGTGACCAATCTGGCAATAACACCTGTTTCACCCATCTTGTGTCCCTGTACACATGAATATCAATGACTGTATATAATGAAATATTTACCAGTTTCATTTTCAGCCACTTAGAACAAATCCCCAATTGAAGGCGGGTCCTTAAAGTATTAATCAAGTTGATAGTCATGAATACAGGGCCGTTAAGGATGGGCTGCCACATATAAAAGGGCCAGGGTTTTATATTACGTGTATGTGAGTCTATGGTGTGTCACTGTTTTAGATTTGTCTCCAAATTTCTTTGTTCAGGCAACTCCCATTCAACAAAAATGGCCTCCATGGTGTTTAATCGCATGGAGGCAGATCTGCCTAGAAAGAAGGCCGCCAAAACCCATGTATAACAACAATAAAGCTAATAAAATCAGCGGTTTGTAAAATACTGCATTAACGCGTGGTTCATGGAGGGCTTTTGCTGTGAACGGTAACCATAAATGGATTCGTTGCGCTTCTGAGGAAGTTGTTTCTCGTCAGCACATCTCACCTTGTTCAGTTGTTTCAGCTGCGAGGAAGAGGAAGTAATAGCTTTCAGAATGTGAACCGCTTCTGTGTGGCAGCATAATCCAAACAGTGTGTTTTATTCACACGCATCACCTCATGTATGTTGGCCAAAAACCTCTGGTTCAAGGTAAACTGCATTTCACTGAACCACAAAGAAAACAACAGTGGTTATAAATAATCCGCTGGTCATGTCAGCCGTCATCACTTGTGATAGTAACTTGTACAGTATATATAGAAAACTATTAATGTAGTTGTGAGCCTCTCGTGTTCTGTTAGACTTTCTGCATGTGCTCTGCTGCTTTCAGGAAGAGAACGGATAGAACACAATGACTTAAGATATTTTCTGTTGAATGTGTGAGGTCACTCTGGGTTCAGTGATTAAACAGACAGTAACAGAGCTGGTTCATCGATTTTCCATTCTCTCAGTCAGCAGAACATTGAACTGTAGAACTCAGAACCTGTCAGGATTAATACCTGAAACTGATACTGTAATAATTCTTCATTTGTCATAGCAAAATGACACATCACCAAGTCCAACTCTCTCAGTTTGAATATTTCCTGTTTGGTTTAAATGCCAGTTATTGGATTTTATAAAAGTTGGTCAGAAAAAAATTTAAAGCTCACTCAGGCCCTTTTTTACAGTGTTATAATGTTTTAGGGATCAAACACACACTCAGGTGTATGAAAGATGATCTGGATAATTTTTCTTGTATGTCAAAATCAGTAAGAGGCCACAAATTGCTTCTCCCGTTTGGTATCACTTCACACTTCCTCACAGACCAATTCAGTAAGAGGCTAAAGGAGGAGTGAATGGGCGTGGAACCCATCCTTTCAGCATCACAGAGTCGTTAATCACGTCCTTCCTGGGGAACTTGTGAAGTGACCTGGATCTTTCAAGTGACAGATAAAAATGCTGTGCTTTAAACTGGAGACAGGCTGAGAAGTAGCACAATGTTTAGAAGGAAGAATTAAAAAGTCCAGTAGCCTTAACCTCACCTGTATGTGGTATTTTTCTGTTTTAAATACCTCAGTTGCTCAGATGTGTTTGATTTAATTCAGTGAATTAGAAAAACTAATTAAAAGGTCCACAGCTAAACCAAACAAGTTTTTCATTATATATGAAATTTTAGTTACTGTTTTCACAATAGAAAACGTCATAATCATAACTTTGAACATACATTCATTCATTTACAGATGGTTCTGACTTGCTCATACCTTGAAATTGCACATTATTACTGAAGATGCCTTCATGTGTAACAATGACTGCACAGAGCAGTAACACATCAAACCACCTAAAATACGTAAAACAGTAAATGTTTGTGGTGTTTCTACTGCTGCAGAATATCAGTACACTGAAACTATAATAAATGTTGCAACAAGTGGAAATCTGCTGTGAATGGAGCTATGAAAGAAAACAATTGGTTTCCAAAATAATCTGGACAAGCAACACCCAGTACTTCAAGTTCAAGCTCTTTCAAATCTATTGAAAAAGATGTACATGAATGTTACAGAGGTGTGTGGCAGAGGTAGTGAAGGAGGAGGCACATCACGCAGACAGTGTGAGCAAGTGGGAAAGGGTCAAAAAGAGCACTAGTCCCTCACGAGAGAGAGAGAAAGAGAGAGAGAGGTCCCACATCACAGCAGCAGCCTGTCAGAGGTGAGGGGGGACGGTCTGCAGGGCGTCTGCAGCGGTTCGATGGACGTTCACATTCTGGAAAGAAGAGCGCAGCTTTATCAGAACCATTCTCTTACAGAGTGTGTGGTTATGAGAGATGTCTGTATGGATTTCAACACAACCTTCGCTGACTTATTACACAACACTTTGGTTTAAAGTCTGGAAAAGTGCCACGTTTTAGAACAAGCTGACAACCAGCATTCACTTTAATATGACCCATGGCTGTGTTGGTATGTGAATTAGGCATTTCCTTCATTCATCGTTCATTTTTCTGTACACCGTGTATATAACAAAGGGGTCCGGGAACCCTTTGTATCAATGAAAACAGCTTACACTTTTGAACAAAGTGCCAGTATAACACCAAGTGTACATTTGTAATCGTTTCAGAAAGAAATCTGTGTGGCACAATGAGTTTTTTGTTCAGGCTGATAAATGGCAGCTCTTTTCTCTTTGCCTCCTCAGTGGACTCTCTGCATATGAATTAATGGAAAAACTCTTGGGTTTCCACAGCAGAGCAAAAGCACGGAGGCCACTGCACTACACATCACCGCTCTAATCAGTGTGGAAAAGAATGAAACTTGTGGAAGGACATTTACAGACTAGAAGTAATTCCAGAGTTCAACCCTAAATACTTTCACACCAAAGCTAAAAAATTAAGCACAAGAAGATCGTTGTGAGGATACATGAAATGGTTGAGTGGAGTTTATTTAAAGAGTAAACAGAAATATTTCCTCCTCATCCCAATCACTGATATGTAGTGTTATAATACAAGAATCACATGGTTGGACAAAAAACAAGTATTTATATAATTCCAGGATTTTCATTAGGCAGTGGAGACTAGGGAATAACTTCAACAACAGACAAGAAATCAAATTATAGAGTTGATTTTATGTGCAAATATTAATAAATCACAACTTGGTTTTGTGTTGTGCAAAACTAAAAGTAAATTCCCATCTTGATTACTAACAAAATATAAGGTGATGACAGTAATCAGTTCAAAAACAAGATCAACAACAGAGTTAGCTACAAGTAATAAATGCTTGTGTAAATGTGCCAGAGTTTGCTGCTTCACATTTGGGATCTTCTAAAAATAAAAATAATCCCATTTTTAGAAACGATATCTCCAAAAGTAGGACAATATGCCCGACACAAAATCTGTGCCATAGAATTAATCAAAAATGAGAAACTGGATTCCAGTCAATTACATAAGTTCTAGTGCAGAAATAAAAGCTAAGAATCAATCAAAGGAAAGTGGAAAAGAAAAAGGCTACTGAATAGCAGGTGCATCTGAAGTTAAGGAGGGAGAGGGTGGGGGAGTGGGGTGAGGATACTGCCTCATTGATGAACTGGCACTGTTAGCAAAGCCTCCTCTGACATCCGCGTGACTTCTACGTTCTGTTTGTGAAAAGAACAAAAAAAAAAACACACACACACACACACAAAGAGGGTGTTATCAAATCAACACACATGACACATGAAATCCACCGCACACGCCGCTGAGAGAAGGACTCTTGTGTACAAGATAGAGTTTCATGTGGTTGTGTATTCATGTATGTCACTTGTGTCAGTGTTGGCAGCGTGTTGACAGTCCACATCACAAGAAAAGACAGGACAGCAGACACCTCGGAATTAAACAGGAAATGGTTTAACATCTAAATCGTCCTGTATTGATTTTTAGAGAGTAACATCCTGGTTGTGTATTTCACCATGAACCGCCACGGGCTGTGTCTTACGCTGACTTGTGTTTACCTAATGGGTGTGAAAGGCAAAGTGGAAACACGCTGGCCTCTGTTTTAGCTTTCGAAACCCTATTCTATACCCTATAGTCAAATGTCAGTCATCAGAATGAATATGACTTATGCCTTAACACTGCGGTGGACTGTCGCTTATGACACCAACAAACCAAGACTATTGGTAAGATGTTCGTAGTCGTACCCCAATAAGGAAAACGGGTTATACTGTGAGTGTGTTAAACCCACCTCTGGTTTTTCTCTGTGCGTGTTGACTGCATCCACTTTTAGGCTGATGGACTCCACTTTACAACCTGTGCAATCAGAAAGGAGAGTTTATTGGCTCAGGCTGCAGAAGATTTCATTTTAGTGTGATGAATGGATATAATCTTCACTAATAGGAGGCCCGCCTTACCATAAGCCACAGGTGTTAGCTTTAGCACTGCATGCAGTGGGCACTTCAGGTATGGCAGTTCCTCTGCATTTAATAAAAAGAAATATAACAGATAAACATGTCAGAACTATCACAACAAGCCAGATGAAACCATCCCAACTTGGTACTTGAAAAAGGTGTTCTCACAATGTACTGGATATATTCATGTTGGGTGATTACCTACCCAATAGGCTCTTAGAGAATGTGTCCTATTATGAACCCTGTATTTACAGTAACCCTCCATCATTGACGATCAGCTGATGGACTGACCTGCTGGTTTATCCAGGAAATAGGCCAACAAGCAGCGCATGACAGCCTGGTGACAGATGACCAGAACATTCTCCTGCCTCTCCAGTTCCATGATGACCGGCTCCAAGCGCTGTACCAGGTCCTCATAGGACTGAGTCATATGAATCACAAAGAGAGGCACAAGAGACTGTTTAAAAACAAAAACTCTCATAAGCATGTAAATTAAAACCTCTACTCACAATCGTCCACATGTTGACCATATACATTTTGCTCTATGAGATTAATAATGAGAACACACCAGCAGTCATTCAGGCCCACACTAAACAACCTGACTCCAACCTGGCATGCAAAAGCACACACACATGCACGCGCGCACACACGCACACCTCTGTGTAATCCGGCGTTCAGCCAAATCTGTCTGGGAGGCAGCTCATCCAAGTTGAAACTCATTAGTGTAAGTGGCTGGTTGCCATGTGGATACAGTTTGACAGTGTGTTTGTGCCCACATCGCGTGTGTCATTACGATCATAAAAGGAGGACAGCATTAGGGCATCTCGAATTTCAAACAGAGACACGCTGTCTGCACACCTGCAGCCCCTGATTAGACTTACATCACATCGTTAAACAAAACCCCACAGAAACTGACCTCTCCTTTGGGGTAACGGTAGCGGTATTTGTCCTGGTCCCTCAGGGCAAACTCCAAAGGATAGTTCTCCTGGATCTCCTCGTACATCATCTCCTCACACACACCCTGAGATCATGTCACAGAAATTAGACTAAAACGTCACAATGTGGTGGTGCCTAGGCAGGAGTTTACTACTTACGGCATCAATCTCGTTCAACACCTTCCATTGTTCATAGGGCACCTTGAGAGCCTCAGCTGTCTGGATGGTTCTCTTCATTTGACTGGTCCATACCTTTAGGTCACTGATGCCCTGGTCTTGGATGAACTGGCTCAGCTTGTTTGCAAACTGCATGAAGGAAAAGACACTTAAGTAATCAGCAAATCAACTGCTGTGAAGACGTGACTTGATAGAAGTTTAACACACCTCTTTGCCTCTGGTTGTGAGGCCAGAGTCTCCTCCAATTCGTCCCTTGACGTTGAGCTCGCTCTCCCCATGGCGACACAGATAAATGGAGCGTGGTGTAATATGGATGTTCATGAGGTAGTAGACAATGCGGCTCTGGATGTGATCCAAAACCCTGTTGACCAGGTACCGCTGACCCACGTCCATGATTTTAATGTAGGACAGATCCCTGAGAGAAATTAAACCGTCTGGTTAACGGAATACAGAGTTTTTACACGACATAGTAAAAAGTCTGGTCAGTGATCTAGCAAGACTGTGAGCAAGGTCACATGACCAAAAGCGCTGTTGCCTAAACACAGACTGACTGGTCATCTGGTTGTAAGAGGTGTTGGATAACAGATAAGCTGCACACAACTTCACAGGTTGGCATGTGTCACACAGACTGTTTTAATTAAACAGCAGCATTTTGCGGATGTGTAATTAATAGTGCTACACTCCTCCTACGCCTTTTACACACAACCCAAAAACTCACCTGTCCAGGACTTCATCCAGTGACTCATAGGAATTTTCATAGCACTTAATCCTCTTCATGAAATCTTCTACTGCTTCCTCTGTGTTACAGTTGGTGTAGTCAGGGCTGCCCAGCTTCACTTGCTGAACACCAAACAGCGGGAGTGAGTGACACATGATCAGAGGCTCATTTCAGTTCATCTGCCAACATCATCTGCTAACCAACAGGAACCCACCACTATGTTTTCCTGGATGACATCTGGATCTTCACACACAGACTCAACGAAGAACACCTGCAACATGGGGCGAAAGAGGACCCAATAATGATTAGTGTGCATGTCAGCGTCATTAACGTCTGATCCTAAAGGACTTCATCAATTTACCTTATAGCCATTCTGCTCTGCAAACTGGAGGATGGTTTCCCGTCTTTCTCTGGTGGTGTTTGTTGCATCAAAAACCTATTTAACACATAAAAGCATCACCATTTCATATCAACATTACACACTGTAAAAAAGCATGCATCAACACTTGATGGAGAATTTCATCTACCGCTACATGGCCTCCGTCTTCTGTGAGATACTGCCGCACATCGTTCAAAGCTGCTGAAGCACACTGTCTGTAAAGATGCCAGATAACACCCGTCATAAATGTTGCCACGACGATGACAATAATGTATTTACACTCGCGTTGGCAGGCTAAAGGTCGAAAGACACTCTTACCGCCTGATCTTTAACCCTTCCTCGTTGTCGGGCCGGAAGAACTCAAATGACTTGTAGATCTTCAAACACTCTCTCCTGTACTGGCCGACGTTGAACTCTGGAGGAAAGATCCAGGTGAGCGAAGATCACCTTTCCCTCAGACTTGAAACGCACAAATCCACACTGCTGAGTTCAACTGGACCTACCTCTGGTGGGCACCCCAATCCAGTTGAGATAGCGGGTCAGTTTCTTTGAGATGTAGGTCTTCCCTCTGGCAGGAAGGCCCACTGTCACAATCAGGGTGGGACAGTTGGTCATACATACTGTAAAGAACAGAGGAGGAGAGAATGTAAGCTTGATTTTAGAGCAGTGTGTTTATCTACACATTCCAAACTGTTTTGTTGACAACTGAGAACACGCCTCAGCTCCTTTCACTCCTCACCCCAATGCCTCACATCTGATCTATTAATATTAACACTAGATTGCCCTTATCGGCGTTATCTGCCACAAACACAGATTCAAAATGCAGCATCTGAGAACGCAGTCAGAGGTCGCGGCGGCACCGGGATGTCGCAGAACAGTTGTGACACGCTGTTCTTTAAAAGCGCCAGACATCTGGGGGGTGGTTGCAGCACAGTGGGTGCGCAGATGACTGGGTCAGAGGGCACGCGACTGTCACTTTTATGACTCTGACCACCACTTGTCTGTAAAAACAAATGCAGGGACAAGAATCGTGGTTTTATCATAAGCAGAGCGTTTATCCATCACTAACATCTGTGCCGCTGACCACACAATGAGTTCTGTTTACTATGTGATACTTGACAATAACAGGCTGAACATCCGTGGTACCGGTCACCTCTGCGGTCACTGAACATCCTATGCATCCTTATATAAGCGTGAGAACCCGCTGAACCGCGCTCCCCGCACGCGCAGCGTTAGCTAACGTTAACGCGGCTACACGGACCGACATCAATCCAGGAGGCGCCAACGGGAACAGGTTCGGTTCCCCCCGCGAGCGCCCGCGCGTCTTCGAAGGCGGCCACGAAAGGAATGACAAATATTTGACAGCGGGTAAAGCACGAGGGAAGCGGCTAAGGGCGCACATGCTAACAGTCGTCGCACGCACCGGTTCTCTGGGACGTGTGCGTCTCGGGAAGGCCATTTTTACACGGCATCCAGATCTTCTTCAGCGGGTTCTGCGTGAGTTCCCGCGGGTTTGAATGAGCTTTGTCCTCCATTCCGTCCGCTAGTGAGGCGGAGGCAGCCGCGGCGGGAACGCGGGGCTTCTTCCCGTGATGCTGCCCCGCAGGACTCCGGTGTTTCATCCGCGCTGCTCTGCGGTGATGGGGGGGGACGGAGACGGT
Organism: Betta splendens; assembly: GCF_900634795.4. Lineage (NCBI taxonomy): Eukaryota > Metazoa > Chordata > Actinopteri > Anabantiformes > Osphronemidae > Betta > Betta splendens. The sequence goes on along the minus strand of NC_040885.2, from coordinate 1,126,768 downwards.
CGCGGTCCCTCGGTCTTTCTCCGACCGCCGATGTCACGTGCTCCGATGTAGCCACAACGAAGACCTACCGGCACCCGTAATGACTGCACTACCGGCGCACTCGACGTTCTACGCTACCGTAACTGACAAGAGTTGCGCTCACCCAGAACACGTAAACTAACAAGGCGCGCAAAAAAGTAAAGGTCAAAACGGAAACCATGCAAATAATACAATATTTTATAATCACATCACAATTAATTTTGGGGATTTCACGTGCCCTGTTAAAACACCTACAGATTTTGTAACGATATTTCTAGATGCTCTGATTCGCCTGCTCGATGACAAAGTATTACAAGTAGCCAGAATCAACTTAGTGCTGATATTATGTCAGTATATAGTGTTGCGTTGTATTGTATACTTACTTTGTATTGCTTAGTTCTAATGTTTTTTCCATACACTTGGTTTGTGAAAGTGAAGAGTGAAAATGTAAAGCGTTGAAGCAGCAAGAGCAGAAGGTGAATGAGCACAGAAAGAACCCTGCAGCTGAGTGTATGTAGGCAGAGACCAAGTTTAGAACAGGCGATTCAGAATTTCTCTCATCAGCGACCGTGACCTCATTAATAAAAAATACAGCAGAATTTTCACCTTTCTGTCATCTTGAACCTACAAAAACCAAAAACATTCTAAGCATTGGAAAGTGTGTAGAGCAGAGTTTTAGTGTTGAGTTGTATTGTACACTTAAATAAAGTGTATAAGCGAGTGTATAACTGTAGTTAGCATTTATTTATTTATTTTTAGATGTGGAAAGTGGAGGCGCAAGTTGTACCCGTGGCGATAGGAACACTGGGGGCTGTAACTCCCAGACTGTGAGAGGAGCTCCAGCAGATCCCAGGAACAACAGATCTCTGCCCAAAAGAGTGTCTATAACCATTGTCAGCTATGTGGCAGTCTGTGTATGTGCTGATAATATCCAGCAGATGGCAGCACCGCCCTGTTTTTACTCTATTTATGTTGTAAACTATGCAATCAACTCAGAAACTATGGATCATGGATCTAGCACAGCATTCAGTTTATGCTGAGGGTTCATGCAGTCCAGCAAAAATGTCGTTTTAAAAAACACTAACCATACAAGTATGAAATTAACGTTTTACTGGGTTAATTTTCATATGCAATACGTGGTAAAGTCAGACAGCGTTTACACAAATGGGGTAGTCTGTTCATCAGTTTATTCTAATGCCCAGATTAAATTAATCCTTGGAGTCAGTCTTGGTGATGGAGCAACGTGACCTGTGACCTAAATATGGTGAGATGGAGTTTTCCTAATTAAAACGCTCCTTTACTCTAATTCCCTGTCGTCTGATATATGTCAGGTTCATCAAGTCCACTACCGACGGCTCCCTGACGGCACAGATCCTTTTATGATGTTTGACTTGGTCCTAAACTAAAAACTGGTAACTAAAAACTGTGACGGGAACAGTTTAATTACATAATGGTTTAGTGTAGTTTAGAGGCGTGTGTGTGTGTGTGTGTGTACAGAGTCACTACGGGAAACAACAGCAGGTTGTCGCGTGCGTTGACGTGGGACCTGCGTTACATATCTCTCAGAGGGCAAATGAGGTATCTCACATAGTGAACTTGAGGAAACGAACAGGAAACTGATCCGAGCTCCTCCTCCTCCTCCTCCTCCAGAAGCTGCCAGACTGTGATTGCAGCTCTGAGCCAGCACAGTACGGCGGACTGTATGCGGCACGCTTCAGCCCAACGACCCCCGTTACGACAGATGTTCCCCCGTCCAGCTGTTGCCACCGTCCACACACATACACGCGATATCGACGTCCACCGCGATCCAGCGTGGAGGAAATGAAAATGGGAATGCTATTAATGACAACAATCAGCTCAGCTTCAATCTGATCCGCGTGAAGCGTTTAAACTCCTTTTACCACACACACACACCTGCTCTGGGTCTCAACCCACATTACAACACAACTGTCACACACAGACGAGGCGTGTTTCCATAAAACACGCGGGGCTGTCGTCTGTTTGTTATGTAGGGTAAAGGTGACAGCGCCAAAACACCGACCGCACGTCCGCTCGTGTTTACGTCTACGCTCCGCTTGTCGTCATCCGGCGAAAGATGCGCAAAACGAAGTCCAGCGCACTCGGAGCTAAGGAAACCTTTCGAAGCGACGGCTCTTACCCGCTCGGCCCTGGTTCTGTGTGAGCTTGGCTCGGCTGGAGCAGCCTCTCATCATGGGCGTCTGCCTGATGGAGCGCGGTGCCTGGCGGTGCGTACGTGCGCCCAGCGGCAGCCCTGCGCTTCCACTGATGCTGGCTTCACACACACCCACTGTATGTATGCATGTGCGTGCGCGCGCGTGTGTGTGTGTGTGAGAGAGAGAGAGAGAGAGAGAGAGAGAGAGAGAGAGAGGCTGGGAGAAAGTCTTTCTCCAAAAGTGGATGAGGTGGGAGCCTACCTGCCCCCCCCCCCCCCCTCCCTCCCCCACCCAGCACCCTCCCGTTGACAGCTGGGAAACGTCCCACCAGTCCTGACATGGCTGGAGTTGTGCTCTTTCCCATGACACTGGTGGTTAAATTTAGGCCCCTACGTGTACTAGTGGACCTGTCACAGCAGTGGTTAAACTACGCTGCTCTGTCAGTTGTGTATTGTGGGTCAGTGTGTTTTATTAAAGCATTTATCAGCAATGACACTCACAGTCAGACGACTCCTCTATATTGATTTTAACTAATTATTTATCCAATAATGAACCATTAAAATGTCTCCTTCAACATCAGGGACATTGACAAAGTTTACCAGGAAGAGTGTGACTTGCAAAACTTGTTTAACTGCTCCAGGAGAACTGCTCGCTCCACTCTCAGCTGCACTGCGTTGATTTGTTCAACAGTTTAGTATAATCAGGGTTTTATTACACTCAGTGAGACAAAGAAACAAGCCAGAGACACTTTAATGGCTTTAATGTAAGCAGAGCTTCATAAAGTAAGTGGGACTAACAGCTGAACATCACAGATTGACTTCACAACGGCCGCACCCACCTCCTGAAGCACGGCTGCTTATGATTGCTGTTGTTTTTGTGTGATGTGAAAAGCGATCGATTAAGGCCCATCTGCAGCCAGCGCTGCCCCAGTCACAGGACGGACTCAGGAAGAGGCACGGTCATCACTACGCAGGAGCCAAAAGCCCAGCAATCGGCTCATCAAATACAGTTCGGCAGTGAATCCTGCAGAAGGATCATGCGTAAACGCAATTAAAAACAATAGAATTTGTGTAAAACACAAAAAAAATAGCACGTGCACGTTGAGGGGAAGACTGTTCCACAGTTCAGAGGCTGCTGCTACAGAGCCCACAGAGCTGGTGAGGGGATCAGTCCTGTAAAGGATCAGCAGAAGATCAGAAAGATCTGAAAGCTGAATCAGTCCAATAGCGGAGTGTGGCCAGTCACTATACAATACTGTGGTAAGTAACCCATAATATGATACACGCTGGCGTTCTCTGACCCAGTGAGCCTCACAACCATCTTTAAATCCTATGCTTAACTGTGACTCAGCCTTAAACCTGTATTGTGTCTGGCCTGTGTTTCAACATAGAAGGAAAGAGGAAGCAAAAGTAACGCTGATGAGCATTAAAGTCTAATGTGTCTGAAAAAAAAAACACCTTCAAGTTGTACTACAAAGAAAAGGGAAGAGTCAAAGGAGAATTTACAGCTGTGTTTATCGCCTGTATCAGACCATTGATCCTCTCCCTGGGGAGAAACGGCCATAAGGCTGTGGTTTTGTTTGACCGGGAGAAGCGCACGCAGCTACAACCATGCGGCCCCTCTGGACACAACAGCGGCGTCACGGGACCCGTCCGCGAGGACCCGGGGGCCATTTGAGGGGCAGCGGCTCCGTTCTTATCGTGACAGCGACGCCGCACACAGGAGATGGCGGACGAGGACACTGTGGAGCGGCTCAGGCCGGCTCTGGAGAGCAGGGGACAAATAGTTGAGCGTCACATGTCTCGGCGCTGACCTTCAACACATTCCCGCCTAAAGGGCAAGGGGATTGACCCCAGCAGCTGGACCCCACCCACTGCACCCACTGCGCGTTATCTCGGAGGCAAACGCCAGATAACACACACTCAAACAGTGCAGTGTAGCATGACGTCCGCCGCGAACGCGGATCTGAAGCTGCATCTAGAGAAGCGATTCCTTTCTCGGCCCTTTTTTAAATAATCAATACCTACGTCAGCACAGACCACCTACATGTGGACCTGAGAATCCATGCAGTGTCTTACTCACCAAACCGAGACATCCTTCCTCATCCGTCGCTGGGCTAAAGCACAGGCTGGAATTTGCACCAAAGCTTCGTAAGCAACAGGAAAAGGTTCTTAATATCTATCAGAACGGCGGCGCTCCTGCTCCCACTGACCCCCGACCTCGGCACTGCCGGAGCCTCACCTTCCTTTTATGTTAAAACCAAGCAGAGTTGGGAGGGATCAGTCGCTTTTGTGAGATTACCCAAGATAGACGTGCACGAAACCCTCCTGTGTGTAGGTCGACTACCTATGAGATGTTGCAACGGCGTCGGTGTGAAACACGAAGTGTCTCAAAATGTACCTTTTGCAACAGTTTAAAAGTTCCTGCGTGTGTTACTTTGTGCAAAGATGCAGGGCACCAACATCCCATTAGCTCACGTCCCATATTTACAGCAGGGCGGCCTTGCAGTGTTTTTGATTGGAGTCCCATCCTCCAAATGCAGCGGGGATCATGTGACTGAAGTGGGGGAAAGGTGCCTACGGTATAATCTAAACATAACAATACTGACCTTTTCCAGGAGAACGAGTCAGATCAACTGCTGCTATTTATAGAAGCTACAAAGCCTGGAGGACATGGACACATCAACGGGTCCGGAGGAAATAGAAGCTCCTCGTATTTGAACACTTCTGCTTTATTCTGACTCTATTTTTGTGGAGGGGACAAATGCAATCTGTTGTTTCTGTGTTTAAACGGGAAGTGAAACTTCCCCCAACACACTCACTAATGGCTGCATGTCCTGCAGCCGCGAGGCCCAGTGAAACGTCTCACACCGACTGCTTGCTGCCGTAACGACAAATACCTGCGCGGGCTGAGCCGCGGTTCACGTGGAGGCCAGACGCGTGGACGTGTCGGACTTTTATTCTTTCGAGACGACAGGTTCGTCAGCTTTTTCAGGGCGCCTGTGCTTGAGCTGCACACACGGCTCACGCGGGGCAGGCAGCCTTCAAATACACAAACAAATCATCACAACAGATGCTCAGGCACATCTAAAAATCACATACAGTACATGAAATATCTGAAATCTGCAGGGAGCTGAGCAGTTTATATCAAACAGGCGCGATGTCACGTCTTATAAATAGCTCTGACTCGATTGTCCTTCACTTCATTGTCCTTTCCATCACCCAGTCTCCACAGCGCTGAACAGCTGCTCATGGACCTCTCCTCGGCTCCGTCACTGGCTCTGACACACCGTGGAGCCGCTCTTGGCGCCGGCCGCCGCCTTCTTGCGCCTCTTGTTGAGCAGCGGGTTGCTGGAGGTGTCCAGGTCCTTAATCTTGACCTGGTCGTAGTCCACACGCATGGTGGCGAGGGCGCTGGTCATCTCCTCCTGCGAGGAGCAGGCCAGAGGGTCAGGGTCGCATACAGTAACGCACAGAGGCACTGGTTCATCACAATTAGCTTTCTTATGTAGAATGGGTCACTGCAGCTCTGGAACCCGGGTCACGACGGGCTTTTTCCACACAGAACGCGAGCTCCTCGCTTTGCGCCGGTTCAGGAGTGCAGCGGCTTTTACGCAACGCCGATCGCTTATTGTATTGTGTGCGTATCATCTGCGACTTATCGCCGCGACCTCGCTCCTCCTGCCGGTGCGGAGGAACGCGCGGCTCCGCTCACTCGTTGCGCAACCTGCGCGTGTAGTTGTGAAAATAACCCCGCGGTGACTCGATGGCAGCAGACGGACCTGTTGCTCCTTAAACACATTTCTGTGTTTATCCAGGACCAAGAATTGTGAAAAGAAAGATTGCGTCTGTGTCTGTGTTCCCTCTGCTGGTCATCGGCAAAAGTGTGATGCAAACAAACCTACAGTTAAAATGATTTTTTTTAATTCTGTGAAAAATGACTCTGATGATGTCGGAGTGAAGTTATTTCAGGCTCCAACTGAAAAGGTTTGTATTATTTTGATGCGACAAAAGTACTTTTAGGATGTTGGGCGTCTATGTTTACACATAGTCAGAGCCCAAAGCTTGAGGTAATTCTGTGTAATTGTGTGTAATTGTGCTTTTGCATGAGGTGTTTCAACAGATTTAGTGTTTCAAGATGTTGCACAGGATGACGCCAAATCCATGTAGAAATCCATAATTGAGTTCAGCTCAGGCATCAACCGTGTACAGACCTTTTTTGGTCATGAATAATAACCTTGGTCAAACCCTGACACAACCAACCTCAACTAACACAACAGAACCAATAAACGTCAGGAAATTTACACATTCTTTCTTATTGGGGCCTGTATTGTCCTGCAGTGACATGCTGTAATATCAAGACGCGACCAGAAGAGGTCGCTGTTGTCGCGTTGCTGACCTTCACGTCCTCCCACATGTCTCTGTCTTCAGTCAGGACCCGGGTGGTGTGGAGAGGAGTGGAGGGCACCACCATGGACTGCTGCGGAGTGCAAACACACACACACATGCACATGAGCAAGGAGACGCGCAGACAGACAGACAGACAGACAGACAGACAGACAGACAGACAGACAGACAGACAGACAGACAGACAGGAAGTAAACGGCGCCTCTGCGTCAAGCTTACATTGATCCACGGGTGGTTCATAAATTGAGTGATGGTCATTCTCTCGTTGGGGTCTGTCTTCAGTAGCTGGTGGATCAAATCTTTTGCTGGTGGAGATGATTATCAAATATGATTAGATTATTAATAGCAAAACACACACACACACAAATGCAGGAGGGCATTGAATTATTGGACATAGAACTCTGATCCTCAGCAGGTGACTGGATTTGCTGAGTCGCTCCAGACCTGCATTTAGCCACGGAGGCAGACGGCAGTTTGTACGTGGGAACGTCTTCGAGACGGTCACTGTGTCAGAGCGGGGGCGGCGCCGCGGTTCGCTCGCTTCCTGTTTTCTACAGCCACAGCTTCCGAGTGAGGCATGAGATAAGCCCGGCGTGACAAGTGACGGCGCAGCTCGAGCGTTCGTCAGAGCCCTCGGCCTCAAGAATTACTCAGGAAATTCACGCTAAAGTTTCCTTTGCTGTTCGTGATGGATAAAGCATTTTCGTTCTAATGAAGAGTTCTTTCTGGTCCCGTCATTTTAGGGCGGAGAGATAAATAAGCGCTTTGTGGGTTCTTCTGTGATGATTCTCACCTTCCTGTGAAACCTCAGCCCACTCCGGGTTCGGGAACTCATACTGGCCCATCCTGATCCTGCGCTTCATGCCCGGGGAAATGGCCTGACCCGTGTTGGAGTAAAACGGGGGGAAGCCGCATAACCTGGAGGGAGAAGCAGGGTGCACGCTTAGGATTCCGTCTGCCTGAAGCCCAGTCTGACCGCGACGAGCACTCACAGGATGTACGTGATGACGCCCAGGGACCACATGTCGCACGACTTGTCGTATTTCTCCGGGCCCAAAACCTCCGGCGCTTATGGATCACGACGCACGCAGACACACAAACACACAGGGATTAGCCGGAGCACGTGACACACGGCTCATCCGGTGACACTGCCAATCGACATACCCACGTAATACGGCGTATAACAGGGGGTCTGTAGTGAGTTGTGTAGCGTCGTCTCCTTAGCGAAGCCGAAGTCGGTCAGTTTGAGGACGCCGTTGCGCTCTTTGGTGTTGTACAGCAGATTCTCCGGCTTTGGGGAAAATAAACCCGTTTAATGTGACTGTGCCGCGACGGCGAGGAGCATAGATGCCCAGGAAGTGAGGCCGATCACCTTGATGTCTCTGTGTGCGATGTTGATGTTGTGTAGAAACTCGATGGCCGTGCCAATGTCTCTCATGATCTCAGACGCCTCTGGGAAGAAAAGAGGAGATCACCCTCAAACAAGTTCTGACGCCCGATGGTTCCTGCAAACGTTTCCCTGCATTCCAGCATCCTGCACGCGTCCTCACCTTTCTCAGTGAAGGCCTGGTCTCCTCTGGCCTGAATCCGGCTGAACAGCTCCCCTCCCTCCATGCTGGAAACAGGAAGAAGCCTCATGTTAAGTGCAGTAACACCCTTTTTGTGTGTCAATAAAATAAATGCTATCCTAATATAGACCATTTCTTTGCCATTCATCATTAGACCTGTGACCTGGTACATGTTCCACTTTCAAAATTAGACGTCTGCGCCGCACACTCCTCGCTTTCACAACCTCTAAACTCACTGTGATGTGTGATGAGCCTGCGTTATGGAAGGGTGGACTTTTTGTGGTTCGTAGATGAACAGATAGAAGAGAGACGAATGAGTGTGACTGTACACGACACACACACACACACACACACACACACACACACACACACACACACACACACACACACACACACACACACACACACACACACACACACACACACACACACACACAGGACGGTGTGACTTCGCTGCTGCTCCACCTGTAAACTCTCAGTGATGAAGTTGAACAAAGAATCAAAAAGCATGTAAATGAGCGTGTTAAAGATGTAATGGCCCCGTTGAGCTCCCTGCAGGCGTCTTTAATTCTAGCCTGAGGTTTGTTTTGGTGTGAGACAATCCTCCTGCCTAGATCTCGACAAAGAGCTGACCTTTGACAAACAGTGTCTGTTGATAAGAAGAAACTACATCATGATAAGCACCGTTGGTGGGTCTTTATTTAACCCAACTAACAGGTTAAACAGGATCCACTGGTTCTAACATCTGGAATAAGTAACTCTGGCCATTTGCTTCGCTTCAGAGGTTATTTCCCATATTTATACAACACTAGGCTTTGTTCTTCAATGTGCTTCCCTCTGAACGCACAATGCAATATGCTGTCTAATGTCTAATGACAGTGGCTGAAAAGTGTCTGATTGATTCTGATTTACAACAAAACAAAAAAAAATGCAAAGGCGGAGCCCCGCGTGGAGTCAGAAGCTTCCTGTTTTCACATCAACAAAAACACAGCAGGTTTGTTAAAACTGCTTCTGAGGTTAAATCTGTGAAGGCTGAATCTATGTATATGTGACATGATGCGCTCGATTATATTATTAGACACAAGGGAATTTAATCAGTCAGTGTATGTAAAGCACCAAATGTCCCCAGAGACGGTGTGTGTGTGTGTGCGTGTGTGTGTGTGTGTGTGCGTGCGTGTGTGTGTGTGTGTGTGTGTGTGTGTGTGTGTGCGTGTGTGTGTGTGCGTGCGTGCGTGTGTGCGTGTGTGCGTGCGTGCGTGTGTGTGTGCGTGTGTGTGCGTGTGAATCCTACCACTCCATGATGATGAGCAGGCATTTCTTCCCGTGATGCATGTTCTCGTACAGGCTGAGAATGCGAACGATGTACGGCCCTCCTGACACCCGCCAGTGAAGCTCCACTTCCCTCCTCGCTTTGGGGCTGTCGTAGAGGATCTGCCAGAGACGGGGAGTCGTCAGTTAAACCAAATGGACTTTTGATCAAAGGAAACGTCTGAATGAAAGGTTTTCAGTGCATTTTGATCTAAATCTTCAATTAAAATTTATCTAAGTATTTTTTGGTAGCAAAAAGGATCTTAAATAATTATACTGCTTAAATCGGAGCAAATACTGAAACTAGAACTACTGAACAAGTAGGACAAAGTCTGACACCGCTGATGTTCTACAGGGAAAAGCAGGGAGTTGCATGTTGAACGCGTCCACGTGCTCTGAGCTTAATTCAGCGCGGTCACACAACACGATGCGTGTTTGACACAAGCAGATGCACACGCCGCAGGCTGCAGGCCTCCACATAGCACACGTCTTCGCTCCCAGTGTATTTTTAGTTTGGTCACTGATGGAGTGAGCTGGTCCTCACCGGGTCTGGCCAGACCAGCCTCGGTGCAGGTCACACACGCAGGCGGACTCACAGAACCTGTGGCGTAACGGTCGTCTGATAATATACATGAAACATTAAAATTATTTTCCTTCACTTTTACATTCAATGGTTTGAATGGTTTTACTTTTTGCATTTCCTATAAACACTAAGGGTCAGAGACAACAGCTCACAAGTGGAACGTTGCGTTTGATGTCAAAGAGGAAGTGAGGAGTTCCGAGCTCTGCAGAGTTTTGAAAGTAGAAACTGAGGTTTCCGGTGGCTGACGTATCTGATCTGCTTTTATGTGTCCTACTTTGGTGAAGTCGAACTTGTAGCCAGGCAGTGGGACGATGTGTTTCTGCCTTGTCATTTATAGCTTTACGACTTTTATCACAGCTGACTTCATGCGAACGGGTCGCTTTAATTTCCTGCAGTGCAGCAAAAGTGGCAATAAAACACAGACGAGCGTGTAGACGAACGCATTAAACCTGAGGAGACACAGAAATGATTGAGAGAGTGAAGCAGACAGAAGAATTCAGAATTCAACACACACACACACACACACACGCACGCACGCACGCACACACACACACACGCACGCACGCACACACACACACACACACACACACACACACACACAACCTTTTGCACACAGGAGGTTAAATGACATGTTTACACTAATGTTGGACAGTGAATATTAGGGGCTGTTAGAGTCCTGGCCTTTATATCCTGATGATAAGACCATTTATCTTTACAGGTCCCACCAATAAAGCCTGGTCCATCCAGCAGCACTCACACATTAGGGCAATTCATTCAAAATGTGTCTGAAAGTGAAACTACAGCCCAAGATAATGTCAGACCACTTTGAATCAAAGACTCAAAACCCCAGTTTTTCACGACATCCTTTGTGAAATCCTCGGCGAATTTCCCCCGTTTGTGTGACGCTCTAAAAGCTGAAGCAGGAGTGATGTCCAACAATACAGCCTTCAGGTCGTTGGGACACTTTAATGATCAGCCGCAAAGGCCAACGAGGTTAGACACCCGAATTCAAGACAACCCCTCAAATACAAAACAACAGCTGACGTGTGGGAGTCACGTTTCTGTCACCGACACCGTCGTTTAACAGCGGTTGTGTGCGACTGGCGTTCTCCGGTCTCGGAGGATTTTTAATGACCCTCAGGTCGTCGTGGGGAACCCAGATGTGCCACAGACGTGCAGCAGCTGGCCACAGAGGTGACGCGTGCCCTGTAAGGAAGGCCGTGCTCCTCAGCTTTCCATGTGTTGAGCTTGAAGGCATCTCAGCCTCTGCCGGAACCATCCCCGGTGTAGCAACGCTAATGCTAGCGCCCGAGCAACTGCCAAGAGCCACGGGGCCCTCTCAGCTCCAACTGCTCCCAGGAGTGTGATAAAGTTGAAAAACTCCTAATGGCTGTAAGTGGGTTATGGCGGAGAATGGCTGCCCTCCAGCTCTGCTCCATTCACTGTGTCTAGCGCTCCGAGCACTTCATTAAGAAGCCGGGGAGCTGCTCAACTCTCAGCGTGTGATGCTTTCCGCAAGCCGAGGTCACGCTGACCTGGAGTCAGCGCTGCTCAGTGGAGGCGGCGACGCTGCCGTGGGTGCAGTCAGTGGAAACACGCGTCTTTGTGCTGCGGCACCACGTCGACACCTGCGTGTGTTAACTGTGACAGAGGTCTCGGCTTCAACGGAGCGAGCAGGATAAACACGCGCTTCTTATTGTCCTTTGCCTCGACTGACGTGCTGCAGTCAAGCTGTCAGGTCGCTCCTTTATCTGTAGCTGGCAGCGTAAGGCTTTCTGCTGCACCCCTTCACTTTCTCTCATCCGGTCTCTCCTTCCAACTAAAACTCGTCACACCGGTCACAACATCAGAGCCTGATAGATCACCATGAGCCCCTACATCTGAGTCTGGGGTCTGTGACAACCTGACGACATGTGAGGATGAGGTTTACCTGAATCTCCACAGGTGTTAACGTGCTGCACTGTATACTTTAAAAAGTAACAATGAACGGAAATGATGAATAAGTAGAAGTGTCTTCAAGATCCCTCAAGGAGCTCGATGGGCAACTTACTGTATGAACCCCCCTCCCCCACGCTCACACAGGCAGTTTATTTACGCACTGTGACTATGAAATGATCACATATTTCCATATCACGAGCTCAGATTTTATGAGTCACCTCAGACAACTCCTGTGTATTTGTATGTGACAGAGGTCTGACCTCACTAAAGGTCACAGAGTTTAAACACACCCGCCTTTGACCTCTTCACACTAAGACGTAAAAGTTCAGACAAAGCTCAATAATAACGTTCACCTTATATAACTTAGAAACTGAGAGGAACGGGTAATATAAAATATAAAACTGTTTTTTACTCTGGTTATTCAGTTATTACGGACTATAAAATTATGCAACCAAACGAATCATGGCTGTAAATAAAAAATAATGAATCTAGGCTAATATCAGTGTATTGGTTTTATGGCCGCTTATGAACAACCCAGCAAAGCCTATTACAGGTAAACAAGCAGGAGTAGATAATTAATTAACGAGCTCAGCGAGGGATCGCGTGATGAGCGTAAGCTGAGCCCAGTGGGTCCGACCCCGTTTAATAAGCGGCGCCCGGTGATTGGCTCCGTACCTTCAGCGCACACTTCTCTCCGGTCTTCTTGTTGAAGCACTCCAGCACTTTGCCGTTGATCCCTAAGCCCAGCACCTGAGTGGAGATCTTATAATCGTCCGTGACCGCGTTGCGCCTTATCTCCACTTTGGGATACGCGGGCAGCGGGAAGTGCGTGGGCTCCGGTTCGGGTTCGGGCTCGGGTTCGGGCTCCGCCGCCTGGGCAGCGGGCGGCCGCCGGGTCGGGCTGACGGACGGGGACACCGGCTCCGCCTCCGCCGTGGGCGCTCGCAGCGGCCGCTCTTTCCCGTTTCCATTTTGCAGCATGTTTCACATCAGCTTGTCGTCACCAGCGGCGGATGAGTAACGCGCCGGAGCGGAGCGGTGACTCTCGCCGACCTCCGGGAACTGCGTGAACCCGAGCGCAGTCTGTGCGGGACACCGGCGCTCCTCCGTGGACCCCGCAGCGTAGCTCCACAGTATTTAATGCGTAACTTCTTCAACCAAATACAATTGTTTACACCGCCGCGGATTTCGACCTCAATTAACACCAGTACCCGCCTTTTGAAGAACCGCTCGACGAACTTTGGGTCGAAATCCAACAGTAATCACGGAAAAACAAAACAACTTCCGTCAGAGGTGTTGAGAAGATTCCGCTCAGTTTCCCATTGATGTGGAGTCCGACGGTGGTTTCTTATGATCAGTCAGTGTCACCGTCTGGTTAAGCGCCACCCTCTTTCAGTTAAGTGATATTTCTCAACTGGCCCGACGTGTCCGCCTTAAAGGAGCAGGATCTGCAGTGAGCTCAGCTGAATGGAGGAGCAGAGATGCTCTGGAGCGGTGCTTCTCACGTGATCCGGCTTCTGGACCCACCGTCACCCCTTAATGACAAGCCGCGACCCAACTCCAGAAAACCAAAAAAAAAAAAATGCATGTAGTCATAAGGCTGATAAAGCAATCAGAACATTTCAGCAACATTGTTCCTAAACGTAACAACAGACTCAGTTGATGTTTTTACGTAAAATGCACCGAGTGAAATGTGTGTCTTAAACTGAGATTACTTCACTAAACAACAGTCAACAACCAACACTGCATCATGGAACAATTCAGTTTCATTGTAGCAGCAGGGAGTCAGGCTTGAGTTTCGCCACGTTCACTTAACATGTGGGTCTTCTTGCGTGTGACCCACTTTTGGGTCCCGACCCACCAGTTGAGCATCACTGCTCCAGAGTGAAACTCAACTAGAAAGCTGCAGCTTTTAGGGGGGAAACCGGTGGAGCCGGTTTCTTCAGACCAGCCCGAATTTAACTAATTCACTAGTAAAAAGGGCAATTTTACCATAACATTACAATGTTCAAAAGTGTTTATTAGACAAAATAAATTACAGTTTGAACGGTTTTTCTCAGTAATATTGTTTTTGTGTCTTTCTTTATTTCCTGTTCAGACTCATGTTATTAAGAGACTTGTTAATTTAGTCTGCATCATTTCAAACTGTGTGTTCAGTAGTCCAGGGCACATATGAGGGCAACGCCCCGCTTGATCCAGTGTCTCGGACTCTGATCTGTTGGCAGCTCCACTGCTATTACATAGTTGGTAGAATGTCCAGTAGTGGAGAGCGTCCCTATAAGGACAAACAGTAACACAAAATAGAAATTTAAAATGCGTGCATTTTCCCAGTGCGGTACTGGGTTACATGTGTCTGAGCAGTCTAACGTATCAGCATACGGTGCTGGCTACGTGCTGCGGGGTGGAAAATACAGCGCTCCATGAAACAGGATACTAACTGGAGTCTATTTTGGGTGAGTGATAAAACCGACTAAAGGAGATGCACACAAACACTAGAGTGAACACCCCACAGAGATCAGAAAATAAACTAGGAAGTACATGTGTTTCACGGACGTGGATTTTTTTTTTCTTACAAATCTCTCAACTTATTAATTAGCCACTGTTTAATTTACAATACAGGAGATGAATCCAGAGACGGGACTGACCGGCACGTGTGAGTGTCTTGTAAATAGGGCACATGTAGAACCCCGATGTTGGAGGCTTGCGGTTTGGCTTGGGGATCAGCCACACGACCGCCATTTCTGTGTAGAGCTCTTTGGGCCTGGACTCTGTGAGCTGACCTGCCCCGTGATCCCAGCGAGCCCCCTCCAGGAACAGGCCGTGGATGTAGCAGCCCGTCACGGGTTTCTCTCTAATCTCTGACACTGATTTCGTTATTACCTAAGGGAGAAAGGATTGCAAAACAAATGGGGAAGAAACATGTCATTACTGATTGAGTCAATTGGAAGGATGGAATATGCACAATTTTATCTGGTGACCAAACATTTAAATGTGTATTGGTGCAGCTAGTGACACATTGCCAGACACAGTGATCACTGTCTGACCTCAAAGTCAAATCCAATTGTGTCAATGGAGGAGCCAGAGTGACGAGCGTAATTCTGGAGGGTTCCGGTAAGAAAGGCCTGCGGGAAGAAGAAGCCACTAATCCAGAAGACAGGTGGAATGCCTTTAGAAATCCATCTTTGCAGAAATGTGATCCTCTGAAGTAGGTCTGACACCCAGGAGGACAGAGGTTTCAGAGAGGGGTAGGCCTGGAGAGAGAGAGACGTCAGCAGTCAAAAGATTGATGTATTCTTTGAAAGCAGAGCGTGCAAAGATCAGTGCACACGTGTCACCAATGATTTATCTGATGTCACATATCAAATGTTTATGACTTAAAGAGTCATCCTTATATATGGACATACTGTATGTCAAAATGTTGGTTCAGTGTAAGGAACACTGTCAGGTGTGTGTGTGTGTGTGTGTGTGTGTGTGTGTGTGTGTGTGTGTGTGTGTGTGTGTGTGTGTGTGTGTGTGTGTGTGCGTGTGAGAGAGAGAGAGGGAGTTTCTGTTTCATCCTCTGTTGTTTTAACTTCTTTTACATCTGCCAAGCGACAGCCCCTAATGCGTGCTGCTGTTTTGTTGGGCAGAGGTTGTGACACTGGTTATGGTAATAACTGCTAAGTGCTCGTGCTCTTGCCTTGGCTTTCCACATGTCAGGCACCGCGTTGTTAAACAGGCTGTTGGCCATAAGCTCCAGTTCAGATGACATCACCACTAAACCCTTTAGAGCCTTCACAATGTCACTGAGGCTCTGCGAGATAACCCCGAGCAACTTGTTGTATCTAGAAGACAAGTGATAAAACACAACAAAGAAAATGATGACGAATGATAAAAAATCCCTAGTTGAATTAAAATGTGTTAATTCCTCAATCAGGCAAAATGAACAGTACATCAAATTAATGTATTAATTAATTAATTAACTAATTACTTATTAATTACAAAAACAGAAAAAATAAGCAAGAGGTTGTTGATCAATAGCATGACTCACATACTATACCAGGATGAAGCATTTCTGACTTTGACTTTGGACTAGCTACTGAAATCACAGGCAACATCAGCCCACACATCACCAAATTAAAAATCTGCTACTAGTACAGTATGAGTACATACCATATCATTATGGTCACTGACTCAAGGGGGGAATTTCAGGTTGCTTTAAGTAGTATTATTCTAAACCTGGGTTCATTTAATTACTGTTTTCATGTCAGAATCACTGACCCATCCCAAAACAGCCATTTTATGACTTGAACAGAACAGAAAAAGTATTTGGGTTCATCACTATATGAATTACTGACATTTGTTTTTTAAGGAGTATTTTACAGATAAAATTATGTTATAATAAACAGTAATTGTCTAAATTTCCCTTACTAATTGAGCTGGTGGTAGCATTGCGACATGTATGTCTTTATACACAGCATCGTTTGTGATGGAGATTATTTCTATCCACCTGTTAAGACTGTTCTCGTGTTTTACTTTGGTTTTGTTTCTCTTATAGTTAAGCTATAGCTATAAAAACATGGACACATGTTTTAACAGGAAGGCCTGTGTTACCTGATGACCTCCTGGATGAGCACTGTGTTCATAGACTCCTCGTAAAGGACCGGGTACTGTTCCATCACTTCCTGGATGTTAAAAGGCGGAGGGATCTTTTCAGCAATGCCCACCACAATGTCCTCCACTATCTGCAGTGGTAGGAGAAGGCAAATTACCAATAGGCTCAGAGGTACACCTGTACAGACTTACTCAATCAAACACAGCATATACATAATATAAAATAACATGACAACCTAAGAGCAAATTGCTCAGTATCTTTACCTCCTCCAGAGTTTTCCCTCCGCCAGAAGCAGCTCGAGGCTGCAAACGGGCCACGGCTCCCAGCAGCACAAAGGTCTCATTTCGGGCAAAGCTGATGTTAGCGTTGTCATGTAGACCGAATATTTCAGGTGTGTCATTTATGGGCAAGTCCCAAATGTATGCCAAGTATTGCTAGAATAAGAAGATGCAGTATAACATATGTAAAAGAAAGGAATACCCAGAACGTCTGTGGTCCAGACTCAACACTTGGAACATATACTGTATACAGTAACCTGTGTAACTGAATATACTTATATTCGAAACATGTCAAATACTTACAATCTTGCTTCTCATATTCCTTGTTTTTAAAAAGGCAGCACAAACAGAGAAACATTTTCTGTTATTGTGAACTCTGATCTACTAAACTGAAACATCAAAGTGGGGGCATTCGCAATGATTCCTCCCTTTTCTTTTAGATGTCCTTCTGTCAATTGTGAAGTCTTGTAGACATTTTAAGTCTCTAACCTCTGCACCTCTAGTGTTACAGCTTTCTGCTGAAACCTTTCAGTGTTCTGGCGTTTTTCTAACCTTGATATCCAGCCTTGTGTCTATCTGCCGGTAAACTCCGGAGGCAGAGTAGACATGTTCATCTTGTAAAACAGCAGGACAGTAGAAATCCTCCAATACGTTAAGAAGACATCTTCTGTCCCAGTCGTCTGTCACACGACCACCATAATTAATCTCGCCTGCTGTGTATTTCAACACCTTAAAAGGTAAGAGACAAGGCATGTAAACACACAATGTAGATTGATACAGATTCAATTACCTTAGTTTTGCACTGTGATGATTAAGTGTTTTCTCTTTGAGCAGCGTACATACAGTACTAGCTTAGCTCAAACCTCTTCCTACCCATGTGTCTGTGTATTTATATCTTTACCGCTTAACTTTTACTAATAACAAAGAGAAAAAAAAAACAAAGACAAACAAAAGCACGGTGTTAATTGTGCTTTTGTTTGTATGTGAACAGAAGTCTTCTCTTCACTACCTTGTATGGGACGTCCTGGTACTCATCCAGGAACATTTTGAGTTGGCTGATGCAAATGTTCAAGTCGCCATCAGTGAACTCATAGGGAATGTTGAAGCCCAGAGGGCCAAACTTCCTTCGCTCCAAAGCTATTCCATGGAACAGACACAGAGAAAGGAGCAACGATTTGAAGTTTGATATCTGAAGTGGAAACAGGAGGACAAGAAAGGAATAGGTTTGAGATAACATTAGACAAACCTGCATGGGTTCCTAAAGTAAGTATAACTTTTTCATCATGAGCAGACTGCTTACTTTGGTGGAAGAGGAAATAAAATCATCAGTCAGCCTCAGGTAGGTTTTCTGCAAATTGGCCTTAATGCCTCTTGGAGGCTCAATGGTCATCTTGGAACCGTTTTGGAGAATGGAAACAGGAAACGTGCTGCTGGGAAGACTAGTGAGCCACAAACGAAAATCCTTGTGCACCTGTGGAGGGGGGCAAATGGAGAAGACAATTCTGCATATACAGTAAGAAGATAAAGAAGACGATTATTATCACAGGAAGGATGTATGCAGCTTGTCTAACATACAGTACGTGTACTAGTTCTGTTTTAGTCCTCTTGTCTATGATTTCTTGTGTGTAGTTTTGTGTTTTGTGCAAGCATACTGTATGTTCAGACCTTTGCAGAACTTATGTTTTCAATCAGTCTCTCCAGGGAAGGCATCCAACTAGGCGCCAGGTGACAGTTCTGGAAAAATACCCACTGACCTCTTTCCATGGCAGCATGCATCATAGTCTCGGCCCAGGGGCCCTGAGTCATACGAAGAGTAGAAACAAAAACATGTGATATGCCAATTAAAGTCAGATTCATGC
This sequence comes from Betta splendens, assembly GCF_900634795.4. Lineage (NCBI taxonomy): Eukaryota > Metazoa > Chordata > Actinopteri > Anabantiformes > Osphronemidae > Betta > Betta splendens. The sequence goes on along the minus strand of NC_040885.2, from coordinate 1,108,042 downwards.
AAACACTGCCCATATTTCCTAAAGGCTTAAACATCCTCAGGTTGATATCAATAGAAAATTAAAATATATTGAACAGTCAATATTAACTCTTATTATTATTTTCTTGCTCACATAATGATATGAACATAAGCATAAGCAGCATTGTGCATTGCACCTTCCTTAACACTGAGAAGATCATTCTCATTCAAGACATGTAAGAAAGGAGCTGTTTTGTGAAATTTACATATCTCTCAATAAATACAAGACGCACAAAGAGAGAGAGACGGAGACAAAGAAAGAGAACTGGATCCCTGAATCTCCAGGGCCAGCAGGCTCTGACCTGGCCCTGGCCAAGGGAGATGGCACTCATTTTCTTGGAGAACTGCATGACATCAGCAAATTTGTAGAGGTCTGCAGCAGGGTCAGTGCCAGGAGAAAGGACAAATATGAGTGGGGTGGAGGGAGATGACTCAGTGAAGACCACGGACAAGTCTGAAGTCTGTGAAAACATGGTAAACTGTAATTTACACATCTGCATGCAGTAGCACAAAGCCCATAAATATTCAAAATACCAAAACCAATTTTGCATCACAGCATTACACTGTGTATTAACATTAGGACATATTGAACCAATATTATGTCATAAATTAGAAAAATGACTGTACCTGAGGTTCTATAAAGCGCTGACCCAGGTGAACTGACACAAAGTCCTGCAGGCCTTGAATGAGGCAGTCAGCCCTCAGACAGCGTAGAATCAGGAGCTTCTGGAATGACGTCAGGTCTGTGGCCCACCCACCAGGAAGTGTCTCCCTAGAGGCAACACATACAGTAAAACACTGACAGCTTCTGCGCATTGCAGCTTAAGACATGTGTATTTGCGGAGACGTTCTGAAAGCTTGCCTGTGAGGCTGACTACTGTCAAAAATCCTCTTGAATGTCTGCAGATGCTCAGTGAAGCTCTCTGCCAAGTTCCTGAAGTTGGGCAGAGCAGCGAGGCCCAGAATGTCGAGCCAGGCTCGCGCCGATAGCCAGCTCGCTGCTGGATTGGTGAGCGTTTCGACAGGAGTCCCCCCAGAGAGAAGGTAGCGCCACTCAGCCTGACAAGACAGAATGGAGGATCATCGAATGTAAATACTGTAGATTAGCTACACGGTTTTACTGTACAAGCTCCCTGAGAAACAGATAAAGACTATGAACCTACCATGTCAATTTTGCTCTCATTCATCATGATGCGAGCACATAGGAGGAAGGCAAACATAAGCTTGTGCTTCTCAAACAAACTACGGCACACATTACTGTACAGGCTGAAGGTAAAGAAATCATTGATGTTGGCGATTCTCGTCTCCACGGTATCTGTAAGAAACAACAGGAGAAACTGAGAGGCAGAAAACTGTTTTACATGTAGTGTTGAGTGTCTTTTGACAGTACATATATTACAGTGGAACCACGTTCTACCTGCTTTCTCAGACTTGGTGATGCCAGCCACAAAGATGCCAAGAAACCATTTCAGAGAATACTGGTACATTGGGTCAACGTTAGACAGATCTGACACACAGAAGAAGAGGATCTGTGTGCGCACAGCTACTGGAACATACTCCAGTCGGGTCGCATCAATGTCTCGTTCTGTTTTTTCTGCTGCCATCACTTTAGCCTGTCATTTAAACCAGCTCATGTTAGTACAAAATCCAAAAATCGCACATTATAAATTGAGTAAGTAATTTCTCAAACATTACAGTATGAGGTCTCAGAAGAAGCTGGAGGTAAAAGCTTGCCCAGTGCCTAACCTTGATCTCTCCGGCTTTGATTTTTGAAGCCTCCAACACTTGAATGAGCTCCTCGTTGTCCACGGGGTTTCCCTCTGTGGAGCTGAGCCTGAACAGGATCTCATCCTCAATATCTTTCAGTTCCTGTTTCATCCTGGCATTGCTGATGATCAATTGATTCTTAGCATCTTCAAGGTCTGGTCGTTCTAGTGCCACCACTTGGCCCAGCAACTGGTCCTGTAAACCACTGCATATATATACACAACACATATTTATTTACACAACACTACTTACAACAGTAAATTGCTTTTTTTAAGATATATATAATCATATTCTAAACAATAATTGGGTTGCACATTCACATCACAAAAAGTGCTTCACTTATTCTTAGTAACCAGCCTTAAGGGTTCCAGGTGTCCATCTTAGTCATGATCTTCAATCTCAGGTCAGCTCTTCTTGCATTAAGCTCTGTTATTTTTGGGGCTTGAAACCCAATTTCAATTTGTGAGTAGGATGATGATGATTTCCCCTGTAGCATTTATGTTGTACATCATCAATTTCTAGTTGTGACATCAGGTGTGTTTTGCGGATATTAGAGCACTGTGCTACAGTAGTAGTTCCCACATCCTCTTCATGTAGCCCTGCTAAATAAGATAACTAGTGTAGTAGCTGTTCTCCTCCTTTGTCCATGAAAGTCTTATTCTTGTTCCAGTAGCCCACTTCACATCAGTTTGCCCTGGTTCCCCAACACCTGACGTGGACCTTGTTGACCCGGGCAACGTCCGAGCCGGTGTGACTGGTGTTTTTAAAACTCTCATTAGCATAATAAGGTCAGCAAATAGCATTGAGGGCCTTTGGTGCACCCTACCGTACCAAATTCAGCGGCACTAACCACTATCTACTATATAGCACAACTTGAATTCAGTTTATATATGTATATAAACGGATATCTCCAATCTTTGTATTTGACAACAGAGAATTATTTTATATTCATTCAGATAATAAAAAAATGTGATTTTAACACAAAAATCCTTTCATCATAATAAATGTACCTTACCTGGGAGACAGGGTGAAATTAATAATGGTCACTTTGCTGGAGACCTCAGGGGCATAATGTGGGTTCGGCAGCTTGGTGGTCATGTACAGTTTGAAGCTGCCATGGTAAGGGATGACTGAATCCCCCAGCTTCAGCACCGTGCTGCCCTGCTGCTTAAACGTCTAAAAGTCATAACAAGAGTTAAGCAGACATATGTATTATGGAAATATATATGTGTTACATTACTATAACATTGCAATACAGGCAGGTTTATAAATATACAGTTTATATGTATGTATGTAAGTATATATTCACCTGTTGCAGCAGGACAGGTTCTAGAGCAGGATCTAACTCTTCTCCTACATTTTCCAAAAGGCAGGGTTCACCGAAGCGAATGGCATTTTCAAGACTGCGGAGGAAGTCCAGGTCGCTGAGCTTCATCACCTTCAATCCATTATCCTGTTCCTGCACAACAACACGAATGAAACATGAATATAATATGAAAAATAATAATAAAATAATATAGTTTTGATGTTAAATAATACAGCTTTCTTTTAGCCATGTCACTGGCACAAGCTACAGTATTTTCACCATGTTCTTGATCCACTTGTTGGCTTGTCGCTGAGGATCAATGAACAGAGTCCATCGGAGAGAGTACTGGGCAATCACACCGTTTTCCACTGACAAGTTGTCCTTTGGCAAACCACATATCTACAATATAGTATAAGGAGAGTATAACACACGAAAAACGTCTGCTGTATATTCTAGATATTACAGCTATCAATAAAATGTGCATTCAGAAACTTTATCTCTACTGATCTGTTGACACTTTTGGGTCTGACCTGCCAGGAGTGGATCTTGACTGGGTCTCCTAGAGTGTTGATCAGGTTTGGCTCTTTTGTGTGTGGAACACACAGCTCTTTTAAATAATGCATACATTCTTCTGCCATGGCTGCCCGGTATTCTCCCTGAATGTAGAACCGTTATCAAATGTTAATTATTCTGATCAAATTATGAGATCCATAAAAACACTATATGTTATGAATATGTAGATATTATATACCATACAACCTTTTA